>NC_071087.1:10300691-10528191 GCF_027358695.1 Spea bombifrons | reverse complement strand
ACATTTATTTTGTTAGAAGAAAGGGTCGTGGAAATGCGCTGCGATGCTTCTCATAAATATTTTTTAACAACTTACCAGTGTAATTGGCTTCCTTAAAAAGATTTAATCTCATTTAAAGTGAGCTATATCCCTACTGCATGTCCCCGGAAAACAGAAATGCAATTTTATTTCCAAATGGAACAGTCGTACTTCTGGTAAGAGATCTGGCCCCGGAGAAGCAGAGGTTTCCTAAAATGTCCTTTATTATATAAAGTATGTACACACCGATCAGCCATAACATTATGACTACCTGCTTAATATTGTGTAGGTCCCTCTTTTGCAGCCAAAGCACCCCTGACCCGTCGAGGTATGGGTGCCGCTAGGCCTCTGAAGGTGCGCTGCGGTATCTCCACCAAGACATTAGCAGCAGATCCTTTAAGAGCTGCGAGGTGCGGCCTCCATGGATGCATCCTGGTGTCAGACCAGGCCACCTTCTCCCATGGCTCTGTGGTCCAGTTCCATTACTCACGTGCCCATTGTAGCAGCTTTCGGCAGTGAACAGGGGTCACCATGGGCAACCTGACTGGTCTTCGGCTACATACGCCCCATACACAACAAACTGCGATGCTCTGTGTGCTCTGACTCCTTTCTATCAGAACCAGCCTTGACTTTTTCATTAATTTGAGCTACAGGAGCTCGTCTGTTGCATTTGACCACACAGTCCAGCCTTTAGCCCCACATGCATCAATGAGCCTTGGCAGACCATGACCCTGTCGCCGGTTCACCGGTCCTTCCTTGGACCCCTTTTGATACCGACCACTGCAGACTGGGAACCCCACAGGAGCTGCAGTTTTGGAGATACTCTGATCCATTCGTCCATCCATTAAAACTCATGTGTTTTAATAATGACAAATACCGTTATATTAAATAGTATTCCTTTCTAGAGAAACGACAGCAATGATCAGTCATCAGAAGGCATAGGTCTCTAAGAATATAGTAAAACATATTTTAGACTTAGATTATAACAATATCAATGACTCACAACAATGGCGGCTTCCAGGTCTGCAGATAAAGGAAGTTTATTTGAAAAAAAAGGTTTTTTTGAATGCCGACCTACATTACTGTATACAGCGCTGGGGTTTATGTGCAACTGGAAAATATTTCTTCCCATAGGGCTTCCCCTTTAAAGGACCAAGAGCGTACGCATAAATCACTGCCTCTGCTTTGGTTAAACCTCCACCAAAGTTCTTATGAAGGTAATAAAAAACATTGTATCTTTATTATGTAATAAGAAGTCATAAAATAATTCCTAAACAGTATGAAAATCTGCTCATCTGCGCACCAATAAATAAAGACTAACAAAAATCAAATTACATTTCTGTGCGCTTAGTTTTAATAAATATCCGCACATATGCAAAGAGCCATTATTAATTAAGTCTGCCTCCATTATAGGCCTAATTAACAATTAGCACAAACATAATTACTGCACGCTGACATTTAACTCATAACATTGTTTTAATAATTTTCTAAAATTGCTCTCAGAGGCATTCTGTCATACTGAAATAATGGCAGCACTTTGTCATGTAAATTAAGTGACATTTGCATTGGTTTTCCTCCTACATATGCAATGGATAGCAGTACAGTATATGCTGTACGTCTCAAAATGTTCACCCAAATATTTATATATCTATATATATATATATATATATATATATATATATATATATATATATATATATATATATAATTTGATTGATATATATATATATAATTTGATTGATATATATATATATAATTTGATTGATATATATATATAATTTTATTGATATAAATATATATACCATATATATATATATATATATATATAAAGTCCAAAAATAGTTACCGGCACTCCAGGGACTTTCCAAATAACCACACAAACAACTTCGGTTTTCAAGACTTGAAAAAATTGAGTGACATTTTTCTTACGTTTATTATGCTTCTAGCATCAGAGACCCCTATTCATACTAACGACCGGGAGGTTAACAAAAACTTTATTTCTGCTATCAGTTTAAACAAATATATAGGAATAAAATCATTAAGTAGTTGGCTTTGACCGATTGACCATAACAAGGGAATTGTACGGCGAATCAGTGAAGCCAACCTGAGCACAAGAAATCCCAGGTGAAAAAGATTCCTAGTGAATCCATTCACAGAGCAAAAGCAGCTAGATATTAAAATAAGCAAATGATTACCTGTTCGGACAGGTTATTATTTGCTTATTTAAGCTCAGCTCCTTTTGATCGACATCGTCATCTCTTGATCATATGAGAGCCCACGAGGGAGTGGACCTCTCACAAAGCTGGTGGGTACTTTTTATTGGGTAGATCCTCTTTCTTTTTAAGAAATATAAATATGAAATGTAAATATTAAAGCAAAATTGGGAGTGAAAGAAAAATATTTGCTGGGAATAAAGTTTCAAATTAAGCCATTCCATGCATGGTTTGTGTAATCTTTTCATAGAAAATCCCAGCGTATTATTTGTTGGCTTTGTGATGCATATTATTATTAATATTAGTCTCTATTTATTAAGCACCGACATATTCCGCAGCATAATTAATTTAAATATGTTGTGGTTAACAAGTACTCAAAAAGAAAAAAAAAAACACATACAGATACCGCAGGAGTTAAGGGCCCTGCCTATGAGTTCACGGTCTTTATGGCAATACGTTAGATTTTTCAGTTCAATGAAGCTATGCCTACATAGTCCTTTGTAATTGTGCGAATTAGTAAATACAGATTACTTCCCCGATCAGAGCCAGCCTTAAGTGTTCTGGCGCCCTGTGCGGACTACTCCACTGGCACCCCCTCATCCCCTTCTCACTGCCCCCCCCTCTGCCCCTTCTCACTGCCCCCCCTCTGCCCCTTCTCACTGCCCCCTCCCTCTGCCCCTTCTCCCTATCCTTACTGACCTCGTTGCCGGAGTCCTGCGGTGGGAGCGGGAGGCGTCCGTCTTCCCGATCTGCCGCGGTGCGCGCTTCACAGCTGAGCGCCGGAATAATTCCGGCGTTCAGCATGAAACGCCGGCACCGCGACAGAGTCACGGAGAGTGAGGGGCTCCGAGCGGTTGCTGAAAACTTCACGAGCGACCGCTCGGCGCCCCTGCCCGGGCCTTAAATTGAAACATCGAGTTTTTTTGTTTGTTTTAACTTTATTTAACATCCTCCATGTTAAATAAAGTTAAAACAACTTTATTTAATATGGAGGATGTTAAATAAAGTTAAAAAAAAAACAAAAAAAACCCGATGCTTTAATTTAAGTCCCGGGCAGGCGCCCGTGTTGCCATGGCGCCCTGTGCGGCCGCACACCCCTGAGGCCGGCCCTGTCCCCGATTGTATGTTGACTTGTTGTGTTTACCTTTTTACCTACAAATAGCTAACAGCACTATTGCACATTACCTCGAGTATCCAGAATAATGCCCATAAAGCCATTAAATGTGCAAAAATAGCCACTTTAGTTATCCTTTTCTTTATAAAATGCTTTTCTTCCATTGTTTGGCAAAAAAATAATGACTTTGATCGGGCCTGACTATAGAAATCAATAAAGAGCATTACACCCATCAAATATCAGCTGAATACAGATTCGCTGTGAAGAAATTCCATCTTGTTCAAGAATGATTGGAGAGCGGAGACTTTACACGTGGATGTAGGAAGCAATCCATCCGAATGACCGGTGCAGGATTAGGAGGATAACACGACGGCCGATATCATGTTATTTAATGGTGTTGATATTTTGAGTCTTCTCTAAGAGAGAAAAACCAAAACGGATTGTTTTCTGCTGGTGAAGGTGCTGTCCCAGCTGCTCTGCTGAATTTAATACTTTAATAACAAAATAGAAGCAAATGAAAACTTTACCAAAAGTAAGGAATTAAATGTAAAATGTTGCCTCGTTGCTTTAACTGTCAGGTGACAAAAAAGCAGGCAGTTATATGTTATTGCCATAGAAACCATGACAGTGTCAGTGTCATTTTTATGCAAATAAACCTTCAGAGGAGAGAATAGAATGATAGATCTGCTACGGTTTGTTTGCTTAACTCACTATAGAGTACAAGTAATGTTTTGTCCAAGTTGAATGAACAGCACTTTTAAAGAGACATTACCTTCCTTGCTTTAAGCAATTATAACGTGTCATTTCTAGGGTCAGACATGGTTCTAAAGGCATTCTGCAGAAAAAAATCAGATTACTAAATTCTCCAAAATGAATATGCATGATACTCTATTATTTAAAGGAAGATATGTATATTCTAAGCATACTATGTTAGTTACACGCCTAGTTATTCTCCAATGAAAAGTTTTTTTGCACACACACACCCCCGATGCACCCCCAGACTCCCTGATGTGTAGCGGCGCCCGCCGGTGGAGCACCAGAAGGTTATGTCACGCCGGTGCCCCACCATAGAAGTGCTGGCAGTGGAGGTTGTCTAAGCGCATGGCGCAAACGTCCATGGCTGCCGGAGAGGAGGCTCCAGCTCCCCTGCAGCGCTGCGGGGGATCTGAATCCTAACCCTGCTGTTTATCCGCAGAAAGGATAAATGAAAAAGAAAAGAAAAAGCACGTGCCCGGCGCCCGGAACTGTATGTCCCGGGTGTCGGGCGACATGAACAGCGCATCTCTACGCTAAACCTCGAATATAGGCCCAACCTAAAGACCTAAAGTGGGGGGGGTGCGGCCTATATTCGGACCAATATGGTATATACTGTATTATTGATCTTCAGTGATAATGTCCCTTTAATATACGTTCTTTCCATAAACATGTATCCTACATGTTTTTAACGTTTTTTGGCTTTTAATAGTTGACCTATTAAACATCTCCACCTGCTAAAGAAGCTTTCCAGTGAGCTCCATTCCTTTAATAATCCCTGCGGCATTCAGCACATGACGACTGGGAGTTATTCCTAATGAAAGATGGCAAAGTCAGCGGCCGTGTACACAGTTTGAGAGGCCTGTATTCATCACAAGTGCGACAGCAGCTTAAATGAAAGAAGAAAATTCAGTGCTACAATAAAAAAAGGACCAAGTCTCCCTCAGTCTTGTCTGATATCTTTTTCGAGTAATAAAAATGCATGTGTTAGGTGCTTTTACAAATACTTTAGTTTGTTTGTTTGTTATTTAACTGAACCTCATTGTTATTTTTTCCTGGAGACTCACTTTTAACCCCTTAATGACCACCCATTGTCCTTAAGGGGTTAATATATAATATATATTATTGAAATGTTGTGTCGTTTTGGTATTGGCGTCAGAAAATGAGACCTGAGTCTCAGTCTCAATTCTCAATTTTCCCTCTGCCTATGTGTACTGAAGACAGCAGGAAGTGTACTGAAGTATGCTTCCTGTACAGGAGCTGTAGCGCTCCCATTAAAGTCTATAGGGGCTGAGCTGCCACTGAAATCAATGGTGGCAGTGGGAGCCAATCACGTGTATGCTAGCCAAATATATATATATATATACACAATGCATACATAGGCATTAATATGCACAGCTTTACCATACTGACCAGATCCTTGTATGTAAGGATATTTTACATTGTATAAGTTATTCTATATTTATTGCATATTAAATTATACATCATAAGAAACCCCTCCAAGTACAATTATTACACTAAAGGTGTTTGTATATATATATATATACACACATAATAAAAACGCTTGTGTATAGATATAGATAGATCGATAGATAGATAAATATACACACACATACACACACACACGTAATAAACAAAGTTCTACATATATGTCTATTGCTTTTATACAGATTTATACATGTATCACTTGCGTACCAGTGTTTTACTGTGTCTGTCCCATAGATTAGATTTCTCTTTTCTCATTACCAACCTTAATAGACCCTTCAGACCTCATTCCAACCATAGATACTATCTGACCAGTATAATTAATTAATTATAGCCCAAATATTATAGATTATTAAAAATAGCACAACTAATAGTGTAATATCTCAAGCTGTCGACTTTAATAGTCAACATTGTCTTGGTGGGTCTTATCAGCTTCGGACACCCGGTGAGAATATTGATTTCTGGTAATTTTAACCATCATCTGCCATCCTGATGGGTAATTGTCAGATTTTCAACATAGTCGGAGCTCATTTGAAATCGTTAAACCGTCTGAAGAGCTCCCGGCAGCTTCAACTCCCCCTCAATGATGTCTCAGAAAATAAATCGGAGGCTGGGGGGGGGGAATATACTGCATGTAAGACATTTGGATTTTAAGATTGCAGAAAATAGTGTTCCTAGGGTTCGTAGGGGTTTTAAAAAGATTGACGATACATTTCAAGGCTTGTGGGTAGTCCTACTAAAATGGTGTAAGGTACGCCATTCCCATTGTAGTCATAGAGAAAATATAGAAAAAAAACTAGAAAATATCCATATGGCTCTCTTAGGGTTAACGGGTTAAGGCCTACAAATAGAGTGAAAGGTAAAAATGTATTCGTTTTTATTCCAATTCCGAGCTTTTTAACTACAGGAATGGTGACTATCGGTAAATGTAAAGATTTGCAGGGTTTTCTTTGCTTATTCCCGTTGCATTTTGGGAAGAAAAACAAGGAATAACCCTTTAAATGCCTATTGAAAAGCAACACACCATTCTTTCCTTGATACACAAGGCATTACAGGTTTTTAAAAGATACATTTCCACTTGAAGCCTTATCCATATTCCTACAAGACCCCGCAATGTTACAAGAAAAGACGATGTCCTTTTGTTTGCTGGCTACCAAGATGGATTGGATGAATTATCCTACTGGGTCCATCACCTTGGGGTTACCTCACAAAGGCTTCTCGGCCACTGTTCAAATTAAGTTTATCTACTTCTTCATAATGGGGATCTTTATGAAAATGCTTTCATTTCTCCTTTCTTAATTAAGATTACAGTGGTCTGGGTTTTTTTTCCCCCTGCTTGCGGAGAAGATGTTACTGTTGATAGTGTTAATTGATTCTCTCTGCACCGGGCTGGATAAACAGGAGGCCACATATCAGTCCAGCTGTATCTGCATGAAAGAGGTCTTACAATTCTGCAAATCAAGAGCACATCGCAAAATCTTGACTTTACATATAAAAGTGTATGAATGAGTTCATTCATTTACATAAACATACTAAATGGAATATACACCAAACTATTAATCCGGACGTATCAAGATGTTATTATGTTATTGTTTAATTCGGAGGGTTAATAATAATGTATTTAATTTGCTAATAACTCATGAACTGAATTGCGCTTATATTACGTTGCTATTTATTAAAAAAAGTGCTGTGATTTCTAACCCAACGCTCAATTAAATAAACATTACCAAAAAATATGAAAATCTGTACATGCATACACACACACATTTTTACTAATTTGTAGCTTACGGTACATATGCCTGTGTTGTACCACCCAAACCCAAATGCCCTGTTTTCCACAAGACAGTAATGATTTTTACTTTTGCAGGATGTGGATATCATGGGCTGGGCAGGGAGATATTCTGATCTCTCTTGAGTGGCCCGGGAAGCTGTAAAATCTATGTGCTGCAGCACAGATTTCCATTATAGATCCTACATGTCCACCTCACAACCACACCTGGGAACTTTCACACTCCGGTTACCCAGAGACCTCCCTTTGTGGGTTGAAGGTAGGCTGTCCCGCTGATGTTGTAGGCGGTCCCGCTGATG
Source organism: Spea bombifrons (assembly GCF_027358695.1). NCBI lineage: Eukaryota > Metazoa > Chordata > Amphibia > Anura > Pelobatidae > Spea > Spea bombifrons. The sequence continues at coordinate 10,520,520 of NC_071087.1, read as the reverse complement.
TCAGTAGGCGGTCCCGCTGATGTCAGTAGGCGGTCCCGCTGATGTCAGTAGCCGGTCCCGCTGATGTCAGTAGGCGGTCCCGCTGATGTCAGTAGCCGGTCCCGCTGATGTCAGTAGGCTGTCCCGCTGAGGTCAGTAGGCTGTCCCGCTGAGGTCAGTAGGCTGTCCCTATGTGTGGAAGATTGTTGTACTCAGGAGAAGAAAAAGATTTTTTATATTTTGTAATTTGTATTTTTGCTCATATATTTATATATTTATGTACAATATATACATAATATAATGACTAAATGAATTGGTCCATAAGTTGTGGGGGGGTTTTAAATGGTTAGTTGATTTTTGGGCTTTTAATCAGTACACAGTTTTATCAGTTTTTTTTTTTAGCTAGGACATTAGGTTTAAACCAAAATAGTGTTATATTTGGGCATAAGTTACACATGTATATTATATTCAGTATTTTGGGGTACATTTTTTGGGGTGATTCTTATATTTAGGATCCATTTATGAAATGGCTGGGCTTCTATCATTTGGTTTAAGCTACCAGCAGGGGGAGTATTTCTCTATCTTGTTGCTGCACCAGGGTATTTTGGTGAAGGCTGCGTCAGTGCACTGACCCCACTGTGTTATGTGTGTTATGTTTGTGACTTAATTAACCTAAAACAAGAAATGTTTGGTTATTACTAAGATCTTACAGCAACACCGTCGTTGCCACAGGGCAAAAAGGCTAGCAGACAAGTTTCCCGAACCTCAGGGTCACACACAGTTGCCCCAGACAGTCTCACTCACTTTTCACACTACCCCTACTCAAACATGGTCCAAGCTGCCAGGCTACTACTGCAGAGACCCTTTCAAAAAAAACTGCCCCGACGAAGCCCCTGTGTGGCTGACAAGTTGCCAAACTAAATAAATAAGTGAATTTTCGAATTTCATTTTTGGTGGTGTTTATATTTCTTATACAAGCAGAGACCCCACTGAGCTCTGTGCCATTTTTAAAAAAATTGGATTAATTTCCCACCTGCCCCCGACCAGCCCATTTCCCCTTCTTCGCACCCTTGTCGAGTAATGTTTTTAACAAACAATCTGATTAGAGCCATTTGGTTGGCTGAAATGAATATTAAATGGCTGTAACGGTAGATGTCTGGGCACTATGGGAGTCCGGGAATATGTCTATTAAATCTCTGTCATCCTAAAACTGCTTGTTCAGTGCGCGGCTTGGACCGATACAGCAGATAAGGAAACATCTGCTACATCTGCATCGGCGTGGGAACAGAATACCACCTCGGAATCGGCCAACGAAGAACACATTTACAATATGGCTCTGATACCGGTAATGAAGGCTGGAGATGATGAATGGTCACCTCACCGAGGGCTGGCGTTTATAATTTGCACATGGGGAAAGACTTCTGTGGCGTAAGAACTTCCCGGCAAAGGAGGCGTTGATATTGAATGAGACTGAATTTTAAAAAAAAAATCTTGAGTTATCCGATTTTAGGTATTTAAACCATTTTACCAAAATGACGTTGTGCTATGGGGTTGGCGAAGGTCGGTGTAATAAAAAGGGACACTTTGTTAAAATGATCTAACAGATCCTCAGAGCATTTCCCTAAACGCAGTATTTAACGCAGTAATTGTGGTAAGCGTGATAATATTAATTTAATAATCAAACAGCTTTGCAAAAAAAAAAGCATTAACATCAATTAAGGTCATTATTATCTACCCCGAATTCCCCCCGGGGGGTTTAAATCTTCCACTGCGCACAGTGGGCTTTGTTTAGCGAAAATGCAATATCCTTCTCATAATCTTTTTTTCTTTAGCATTTAACCCTCTTGAGCGGAGTTAATTAATTCCCAGACCTGGTTAACGTTTTTTTTTTTGTTTTTTTTTTTTCCCCCAGCGTTCTTCCACTGACAGCTTTGTTTAAGCTTAGAACTGATGAGCGGCGTTGGGGGAAGTTTGCCCTCTTTAAACACGATTTAGAAGGATGTGACGGCGTCTGTACCATCGGTGGATTTTCCTTAATAAATGCAGAATCAATACAGAAAACTCACCCCACAAACACAAACACACGAGACAGATGGCATATTAATGTGCTCGTTAAAAGGCAACGTGTAAATTACAATGCCCACAATACAAAAGTGAACATCGGCTTTAATTGGCCACGAGCGTTTAGATCTCAAAATTAGCTATTCAAATACAAAGATTTAAATGCCAGAAAACTGATCTGCAGCGGACATTTGGCCGTCAAATGGATTAACTAATATTAATTTTACCTCACAAATTACATTTGAGGTGCATTGGTTTTAGCTTTCCTCCAAGCGGGGCTAGACCGGGGATGATGAGATGGCCCTGGCACTTTAAGGCTGGCACATTATGTAGGTAAATATGGAATGTTGTAGACCACTGGCCACCAGGCATTCGCCTGGCATACAAGATAGCCAACCCGGGCTCCAGAGAAACATAATTCACTACCCAAAATAATTTAAAGTGATACAATTAGTGGGTCACCAACACCTTAACAATATGTACAAAGGTAGGAATGACCACCATAGGTCTTTCTGCTCCCGGCGGTCTAGCATGCCGTCAGTGGTTGGTCCCGCTGATGATGCAGGTGCTCTCGCTGACGTCACGGGACATACAGCTGTTTAAATGGGAAAAGGGACACAGAGAAGAGTTGCTTATCCTGGAGTCTCCTGGAGACACCCGAAGAGCTCCCAGGTATGCAGAAAACGATCTTTACCAAGGTCTAATTCCTTTAAGCTACACTGCTGACTCCTTCATGGAACAATCTAGCCCTCAACATTTTATTTTTACGTTGAAGGAACAGTGAAAAGCTGAGGCACAGTGGAAAATGGACATAACATTTAACCATCACCACATCTCAGTATTGAAAAGTGCCATAGGGCCCGGCGGTAAATCTAGCCCCGGGCCTCAAGATGTAAGATTCATTAGCAAGTCTGTCCTCTGTGAATGGCAAAGATGAGCTTTCATACTGAAACATAACGAAGCTGAAGATGCGGTTGGATGACTCCAAATATACCGTATTTGCTCGATTATAAGACGAGGTTTTTTTCAGAGCAAATGCTCTGAAAAATACCCCTCGTCTTATAATCAGGCCTGATGACTGAGACGACTAAGATCCAGATCCCCCGCAGCTGCAGGGGAACTGGATCCTCCTGTCTCTCCCCACCCCCGCCCCACTTACCGGTGCTTCTGAGACCCCGTGTGTAGCCGGGGCAGCGTGTAGATGTCTATGAGATTCGCGTAGACAACTTACGCTGCAGCCGGAAGGAGGTGTGGCTAGTAGCGGGGGTTGTCTGCGTCCATCGCGCAGACCTTCCCCGGCTGTCAGAGATCAGAGTTCCCCGCACCGGTGCAGGGAATTCTCTCTGACAGTCGGGGAAGGTCTGCGCGATGGACGCAGACAACCCCCGCTACTAGCCACACCTCCTTCCGGCTGCAGCGTAAGTTGTCTACGCGAATCGCGTAGAGCTCTACAAGCTGCCCCGGCTACCTGACAGGGGAGTCAGAAGCACCGGTAAGTTTAGAGGAGGGAGGGGGAGGGAGGGGGAGGGAGGGGGAGGGAGGGGGAGGGAGTGTTAAATGGGGGGCATAAGGCATTTCTGGAGGCAGAGTGTTCTATGAAATGCCTTTTAACCCCCTTAATGCCACTCTGCCTCCAGAAATGCCTTTTTAACTCTCTATACACCACTCTGCATCCTGAAATGCCTTAAACCTCCCTATATGCCACTCTGCCCCCTAAAATATGCCTTTTAACCCCCTTAATTCCAGAGTGGCATATAGGAGTATAAGGCATTTCTGGAGGCAGAGTGGCACATAGGGGGTCAAAAGGCATATCATGGGGTACAGTGGCATTTAGAGGGTTAAAAGGCATATCATGGGGCACAGTGGCATATAGGGGGTATAAGGCATTTCTGGGGCAGATGTGCATAACTGGGGGGCAGGTTGGAAAATAGAAGGAAATAAAACCAAAATATTTTTCTCAATCATAGCTTTTATTAAAAAAAATAGTTTACATGAATTAACATTTATTGGTAAAACTTTTTTCCTATAGGGTCGTCTTATATTCGGGCTTTTTCTTTTTTTTTCCTAAATTAATATTCAAATTTGGGGGGTCGTCTTATAATCGAGCAGAGATATGCACTTGCCACTTAACGGGCAACTTGGAGAGAGTCATGAATTGCCTGTGCAGTCAAATATTTCTAATTATTTCTAAATTAAGAATACTGCTTCCCCATTCATTTCTTCCCGTGGACGAAGGCTCTCCTCCCCATCACCTCTTCGTTTACAAGCTCACTGTGCTGTACTTCTGGGACACACTTCTACTGGACTTCCAACTTTAAACCCTCCTTCTCGATATTCAAGAAAAAACTCAAAACCCACTTCTTTAGAAAAGCTACAATCTTTTCAGCTAGAGCCTATCTCATCAAAAACTAATACAACTCCCGCATTCACCTTCGGCACAATCTCTCCCTATGTCTCCGTTCCATGTATATTGTAAGCTTGCGACCTGGGCCCTCTTAATGTAATGTATCGGTGCATCTTATTCTCCCATTTTTGGATAAAACATAAGATTTTTTTCTGTTTCTCAGTCTGCCTTTGACAAATGGTCATAGTGTCCAGCCCCAGTTCTCAGGGTTTCAGACACATACAGTGTAACCGGTTCAACCTAAAGCGCTATTAACCCCTTAAGGACAATGGGCGGTGCCTAAACCCATTGAAAACAATGCATTTTGAGCCCGTACATCTACGGGCTTTGTCATTAAGGGGTTAAACATGTTCAAGGTCTATGTTTGCAGAAAGGGAAAAAAATATAAGATTAATAACGGTTTTGGTTGAAGAAAGATATAAAATACTTAAACGTTAAGAGAGAGCGGGTTGTTCTTTTTGGGGTTTTTTTGTTTTTAACTTAGTTTCGAAAAACAACACAATTGGGACAATAATAGAAAGTTCACCAAGTTCTTTTTCGTCTGGTTCAGGATCGCCGTTTCTTTCACTCCATTTCACACTTGGGGGGTTTCCTTGATGCAGGCAGCAGTAGAAAAGTGATCAGTTCTCAGAGGCCTATAACAAGTTCTCAGTTCTCAACAAATGACAAAAATGATTTTATACAATAACAAAAAAAAAAAAACACACTTTTCGTGGCATCAACTTCAATCAGTGAGACAATCCCTCCCCAAACAAAGCCAACTATGAATCCAACTTATTGAATTAACACCATCAATAATCATCAATACTCTTCTGCCCCTTAGCGTTGCCAACAAATTGGATGAATGTGTTTTCAAGTTGTAGAATTTGACATTGTATTGATCGTAAAGCAGATAATCCTGAAGCTTATTCATCGCTTTATTGTAAGAGTGTAACGGATACACGGAATTATAACACTTTTATGCGATAATCTGCCATCTAAGTGTGTATTGTCCTATACAGCGATCCCTTGTTCAATATAAAATGGCTTGGTCACCGACGATAACCTATAGAGAAATAAAAGCTTGCCGCTTGTCCAGTGCCATTTCTGAACCACCGTATGGAGATTTGGCATCTCACCGTTACCGACTGGCATTAAACACCATTCCGGAAATAACGAGCGATTTTGATGAGTGCCCACAATGCACCCTATTATCTTATGATTGATGGGCAGCACCTGTGACGCTGGGTAAAGAAAGGCGGTGATGAAGTTGTTGACATGATGTGATTCAAGTTAAAAATCTATGTTTTTTTCTGTGGCTGCGCTTAAGACGGACCTGTGGCATTTGATAAGTGTCTGGTTTCCAGTGGCCATTCCTGTGGCGATCCTAATGGAACTGAGCCTTTAATGGGAATAGGAAGCAGACTCTGTCTCGTACTAAACAGCTCTGATTGTAAATACTTTGGAGGTCTCTGTGTACTTAGACTGTAAAGCGGGTTTCATTGAGTAAAACTAAGGAAACTTACTGAGGACACAACAATGAAAATGTGGGTTGGCCACAAACCCTTTAAAACACCTTTAAAATCTCCCGCTCATTAACACTTCAAAGCAGTCCTCTATCCAGCGGTGGATCATTGGCATCACTTGGAAGTTGCTTTTGTAGAGAGAGCAAAATGATCATCCTGTGACAAATTGTATTTGAAAATTGCAACATATCAGGTACCAGATCTGAAACATTTAAATGTGACGAATAAGCAAAAACAGAAACAAATCGGGAAATACTTTTTTCACAGCACTTTACATCTAGGCGTCATTTATCAGCCGCTGGCCCTAAAGTGTCAGGCAGAATTTAAATCCCCAGTCCGGCTCGGAACTGCGTTACTAGTATTTATACGTACCGCTTGTCAACACAGTAGTTATACATAATGCGGTTAAAGGGTTAAGGAGGCAATACAAACCACAACCTAAACATTAGTTGTGACTTGTATGAATGTACTTTTTACAAGGAATTACTGCATTCCCTGACCAGATACGTTTGCGAGTGTAAATATGTGTATATGTGTGTATATATGTGTATGTATGTGTATATGTGTGTATATATGTGTATATATGTGTATATGTGTGTATATATGTGTATATGTGTGTATATATGTGTATGTATGTGTATATGTGTGTATATATGTGTATATGTGTGTATATATGTGTGTATATATGTGTGTATATATGTGTATATATGTGTATATATGTTGTGACAAACCCTATAGCATGAGGGCCACACATGTCACTTTTTAGGGGTCCTAAGCACAGTCCTCTAGGGCAATCAGAGTCAGGAACAGCAGCTTTGAACAAAATAGCGCTTTATTTTAACCACTTAAACCCCCAAAACCAAATCATAAAAAGAAAACCTAGCTCCCAATTGGAGCCTCTCTAACTAAACTACGCTGGTCCAGACTGACCAGCCTAATCACCCACTACCTCAACCTCCCAACCAGACCCAGCTACGCCAGGCTCTGGACAACCTCCCCCAGACAGCACACAAAATGTCCAGGCAGGTATTGCCTCACTTGGCTCAAGGATTGTCTTCTTCAGGGCCTCTCCTTGTCCTGGGAGCGCAGGGAACTTCCTCTTCCCCCAACAGTCTCCCTGAGTATTAGGCTCCAGGGGTTTTTAATACCCAGAACCTGTGCCTGACGCCGGCCTCATAGAAATCCCGGACCGGATCCTGCAGATTTCTTGTCTCCTGGAAAACCCGGCATGGAGTTTCCACAGAATGGGGGAATGGAGCATTGGCCCACCCTGCTCTCCAATTGCTCCACCCCAGGGACCCATATGTATAATCTGCATTGCAGCTGTACCCAGATGCCATGCTAATCATCTCCCTGGGGTTCACACTGTCACAATGTGTATATGTGTGTATATATGTGTATATATGTGTATATGTGTGTATATATGTGTGTATGTGTGTATATATGTGTGTATGTGTGTATATATGTGTATATATGTGTATATGTGTGTATATGTGTGTATATATGTGTATATGTGTGTATATATGTGTATATATGTGTATATGTGTGTATATATGTGTATATGTGTGTATATGTGTGTATATGTGTGTATATATGTGTATATGTGGAAGCACTCTACACTCTGACTTTGGCATTTTTTGCCACATTAGTTGACGAGCTGATCCTAATTTGTCAGGATGGGGACGAAGATGCTTTTTTTTTTGTTCAATGATGATGATAATCTTCTAAAATGTATACACAGTTTGTCTGCTTTTATATCTATTGACTTTGTAGTATGTTCATTTAGTGCTTTGTTGATTTGGTATTCCATAAACCAACTTCTACTGACCATAGACACTCCATACCAGTCTCCCCATCTCCAAAACGAGTGCTACATACATCCATGGATTGTTAAGGGTTTGTTTGCCTGGGGTACCCACCATCCAATTTCACAAAGGACTTGTCAGTCTTATAATGTTTGACAGCAGCCGTCTACTACATAAAAATCTGACAAAACAGCGTAATTGGGTTTTTTTTGGCTTCGTTTGGATCAAAAGCAGGAAGGAAAGGTAGAAGGGTTGAACTTAAAGACAGGGCTGGTGGTTGTGACACTAGTGCTGACGGACACCATCAATGCTCTGCCAAGACTTTCTCTCCCTTCTCATCACACCCACCATCACAGAGGCTGTGTTTGTTATGCTGAGCTCACTTCTTAAAATAAAGTTTCTCTATTAGATGAAAGTCTTAGTCCTGGATTTCTCCTCTTAGGCTCCAAGCTGGTAGTGATGTTTTGTACAGTCCACTGACCTCTAGGGGGTGCTAGACCCAAAAGCCCCACCAGCCTTCACCAAGCTGGAAAATCTGTCCCACATCACAGCTGAGATGTGTGAATGAGCACACATTTGGCTCAGGATGATAGCAGTTGCAGTACAAATGAGAGTGCCTGTCAGTTCCTATAGACTGATGTGTTTAAAGAGTCTGTTAAATAAGAAAATACACAGACAATCTGATCATTCCTGTAGACAATATGATCTCACCCTGGAAACAGCTCCATGGTTTATATTCAGTATGGATGATAAATCACTGGTTTGCTCTAGGTAATATATATATATATACTGTATGTATAGATAGATAGATAGATAGAAAGATATACTATATATATATATATATATATATATGCGATATATATATACTATATATACTATATATATGCTATATATATACTATATATGCTATATATATACTATACATATATATATATATATATATATATATATATATATTACCTAGAGCAAACCATACACACACACACACACACACATATAGGCTGGAAGTATGTTGTGGATTTTAACCTGTAGCCACAATGATCTGCATTGAGGGGCTCTGGCTCTCTTTATTGATCCCCCTCTCTGTGCAGAAAGTACCCATTTCCAAAATCAGTGATTACCAATCAATAGTTGGAAAACGAAATGTAAATTTATCAAGGAAAAGAATCAGATGGAAATGACTCTTTTTAACAGGAAAAAAATGGTCATCTGCCTGGGATAAGAAAGATATTACCTGTCAGAAGTGATCTGCAGCTAAATTCTCAGCGCTATGCTTGCGGTTAACAGATAACCAGGAATGGCATCTGGAGGGGTATGGCGCAAATGAGACTATAATTGACAATCAATTGTGATTAGAAGCAGTAGGACATCTTTGTATCGCTTCCATACACCTCTTCTATAGAAAGCTATGTTTTTGGTTTGGTTTTTCAAATATCCCCAATATTGCTGTTTTTTTATCTGTTGATCAATATAGTGGGGGTCTAAGTACATCTATGAATGGACGATAAGAATTTGTCTGTTTAAACTGCCCCTCTATATATGTCTGGAGTGATTTAAATAGAGATGTATAGATGATTAGCTGAGGAAGGGTTGCAAATGGAAATTAAAATCAGGACACGTGGGTTTAACCCTTTGATTGCCAGGATGCTGAGCAACAGCACTGGAAACCAAAACAATGCATTTTTAATAAGCTTTGCAATAACATAAAAATGCATAGGTTTTATATTATTTAAAATGATTTGATTATTCAATTGTTGTAGAAAAAGGGAATGTATTTCAGCCTTTCGAGTATTTGTCCATAAAGTCATCTGAATAGATAGATAGATAGATAGATAGATAGATAGATAGATAGATAGATAGATAGATAGATAGATAGATGGATATTAAATTAACCTACATTTTAATATTTTTTATTATTATTTCAGTTAACACGCAAAAGAAATGTTACTTTGTTAATTTTTAAGGCAATTCTAAAAAAAAAAAACCCTTACATTTCACGGCAAAAAACAGATGTTACTTTTAAAAAAAGACTAAAAAGAAAACATCCTTTTTATATAAATAAGTTGTGTAATTTAGTCATGTCTGTGCTTTGGTGAAGTATAAGATTTGGGAATCATCTTTGCAGAATGTAATTACCCAGAAATGATCAGAGATGAAATATCTTACCCCCCTCTCCCCCTTGTAAGTGATTTATAATATGAAGAAGATAAACCCACAATAAAGCGGTGGAGGGCAGGCTTGGTGTTGTGGTGAGTGATTGCTGCTCCATGGCCAAGGGAAGGCTTTCTTTCCCATGCTGTCCCCAGCAGCTCCCTTGGGCTCAGCCCTGTGATGGGCTAATCATGTCCCACCCCTACCAAAATTACAGCTGATTGTTCTACCTATTATTCTTCACAACTTTTAATTTCTGCTCTCCAAAGGATCATTGCCTGCGATAATTACAAAATCCGTCCTTGTATGTCAGCAGCTCGCAAGGGAGAAAAAAGAAAAAAAAGGATTTTTTTCTTTCTAGTTTTTAGGGTGATTTTAATTTACAAACAGCCTTTTAACATAATAATAATAATAATAATAATAATAATAATAATAATAATAATAATAATAATAATTATTATTATTATTATTATTATTATTATTATTATTTTATTCGTTTTATTACTATTATTATTACTATGATTATTATTGTTATTATTATTATTATTTTATTAGTTGTATTACTATTATTATTACTATGATTATTATTGTTATTATAATTGTTTTTATTATTAATTCCAGTCATTTGATTTGAAATTTCAGTTTTACATATTTAAAATGTTGTATTGTTATATTGTTATATATATACACACAATGTATAACATATGAATGAATATGAATATTATATATTATATTATTTATATATATATATATTCTCTTATATATTTTTTTACTTCTACAGTAAAATGTAATATGATGCTTTTGTATGAAAACACTTTTCTCCCCCTATTTTCATGAAAAATGTGCATCTGAGTTAAACTGAGTGTTCTTTCTACCATAAACTGTATTTCATTGTGCATCATAATTATCTCCAACAACACAGTGGGTATCAGGTGTAATAAGTCAGAGTCAGCCGTGGTCTCATATGTTAAAAGTGTCAAAATGTGTATTTTTGTAACACTAACTGTTATAATCCATTAAGTCACTTGTTACTAAGGCTTAGGCTATCTCATCTCATGGACTCATTTTCTCTAAAAATTCTTTATATTGAACCTGCAATTATTTAAAAGCCCCCCTCCTCCCCCCTCAGTCACCTCCCACTTTTACCAAATAAGGCTATTTAGATGTTTTCCAGATGAGTGGAGGTGTGTTGCTGAAGCAGAGCTGATGTAAGTCCTCTGTATCACTGTTCTCTGCTCTCTCACACACTTCACTGGCCTCCTGGTGCTAGGACATCACACACCTCCAAGGGCAGAATATTCACTGGCAGCCAATTACATCCCAGGACGTGGTATGGACTCCTAAACACCACTGGATGAGGTTGCTCGTGTAGGGACAGTTGTGAGGTTGGGGGGAAAGAAGACAGGAGGCAAGTTGGAGGAGCCTTCACAGACAAGAGCATCACTTGCTGAAGTCCTGTATCCGTGCAGCTCACAAGTGCAAGAACCACAGCACTGAGAGGACCATATCCACTTTGATTTCATTATTTATCTCCAGATGATTGGTGCTATGCCCAGAGGGTGGTGCAGGGGGCTTTAAGGCTGTAAAGGATCCTTGAAGTTTGTCTTTGAAAGAGACAGTCCTGCAAGGGAGAAGAGTCACTGAGCAATGAATGTGAGCAGAGACAAGGCTCAAGTGGACCTCTCGATACCAGCAGCTCAAGCAGCAGTGGTGGTGGAGGCTGGACCCTGCAGTGTTCACGGAGAAAAGATGGAAAACCATGGGGACCAGAGACTGTCTGCTAACGAAATGCCTGTCTATGGATGTCCCAGGGACAGCAGACAAGGGGACAACCAGAGCAGCAATACCCCGGGACAAGAAGGAGTGGTGGGACCTGCAGTCCACAGAACTACTTCTTTCTCTGTACTGGACATCCTGGACCCTAACAAGTTCAATAGCAAACAGAGACACTGCAATGTAGTGTACAAGCCCCAAACTGACTACATACATCGGGGTGAGGACAAGCAAGAAGAGCAGGGGACAGACCTGGCTAACCAGAAACCCTTTCTAGAAGACTTTGACAGCTGCAAAAAGTCCACAGACATCTTAAGTAAGTTACAAGCCACATAGTTTGCATCTTGTAGATCAGGTGGACACCTCATATAAAACGTATAAAACAATAAACTTTGCATTAACATAGGCAGTGGCCATCACATTAATGTGGCCCAGCTTGGTTTCTAATAAATTGCTTATAATAAGAGAAGCCCTTTTTTTTTTTCTAGAGCACATATCGAGCTTTGAAGAAACATAACTCTTGTTTTCCTAGTTTCAGATGTCTAAGGTTTTTTGGGGGTTATGTAGCCAGTAAGCTTTTTAGAAGTAAGGCTACAGTGATATTAATACACTGCATTTATATACACACAGGACACTTAAACCATGCATTCAGAAACCTCTCTGCCAAATGACTTACATTACTGTCAATGTAAAATAAAAATCCTATTCATAGTTCCTTGGGGGGGCACAAGATTTGATCTACTGTTTCTGTCTGTTATTTTTATTTACATTGTTATTATTAATATTATTTGTATTATTATTTTATATGGCGTCATCATATTCCGCAGCGCTGTACAATTGGTCAACATAGGAAAGAATCTCAAAAAATTAAATGAAAATGAAAATTAGGGGTTTTGTATACTTCTTGTGTCTGTTGCTTGTAAAGACACCGAGGTCCTCAACATCAGAATTTGCAAAAAGGGAAGAATCTCTAATTTTACATTATTTTTTTATTTTTTTTTTAAAAAAAATCTTGCTCTTTTGTTTCTAATAACACCGTGGTCAATATATTAAAACAGTTAATACAGATTTAGAGTTGGATGCATGTTCAAATGTCACTGTACAGTCCTGTTTTTTGTTTTGTTTTTTTTTCGGTTTTAGTTGTACTATTAAAAGTTATGTTTTAGTATAAATTTAGTGAGATGTCAGATTATTCATTCTTGGATTTAATTCCAACTCCATTATTGCTGGTTTGTAGGGTTTTTTCTTCTTTTTGTAGAAAAAAATCTAGTTTCCCATTGTTATTGTAACTTTATGGAATAGAACAGTGATAAATATTTAGAAATGAGGGACTGTTTATATAGTCAGTGGTGTATGGGGGCTCTAACTGTCTTGTCATTGCAATAAAGGGTTAATATCCTCCTAAGATGCCCAGGACACCTCTCCTGTTTGCTACTGTTGCCTGAGGCGACAGATTCAATTTTCTCTCTCTCCCTTTGGCTTTCTTAGGACAAATCAGACTAATTGTGACAAAATGCTGGTTATCTCTGGAAAAACAATTAAATTCTTTCGATTACATTTAAGGCAAAAATGTGCTTAGCAGAGTAAAGAAGCCTGATGATGGGGGGGTCCCCCCAGACTGCCATGGGTCGATATCCTATTATCGAATTGTGCATATCTCTTTCAGGCAGCTTGCAAACTCTCTTCTAACATCTAAATTATAGGGTCAAAATTCGGATAATTACTCGATTAAAACCTATTAAACTTATTAGGGCAACTATTGATCCAGAATTGCATTCGACCCAGGGAAGAAATTGCTTTTTTGGTCCAAATATGCCACCTTCTCACCAAGAATTTACATAAATGAGCATTTACACATTATATGTAATGTCTGTTTGTTATTATATACATATAGATAGATAGAATTGTGCCTGTGTATTATCATCCATAATATATATTTAAAAAAAAATATTTTTTTAAAGTTCATATTAAAAGAATTTAAAATGATATGTTCACACACACACACACATACACACACACACACATATATATATATATATATATATATATATATATATATATATATATATATATATATATATATATAAAGTTGATCTATAAGTCAGCATCAAAAACGATGTGTGTCACAAAGTAAAAATATTAAATATATTTAATATTGGATAAGACATTATTATTTAAAATTAGAATATTAAAAGGATAAGGAGCATACACTCAGCCTCATATTGTCTTTTGTGTGTAATTTAATTTACTTTTAGACATAATTCCATGAGTTCTATCAATGATCCTGAATTTAGATAACTTTGCTCGCAAAGCCACCTGTTTTATGCACAGATCACTCAGATTTCATCACTAACATGGGAAGACGTCATAAGAAATCAAGTGAAGCGTCATATTTTCTAATACTTTATCTGGTTTTCTGGTTATTTGAAGGTCTGAACACACATATATATATATATATATATATATATATATATATACATATATATATATATATATACATATATATATATATATATATATATATAATTCTGATGTGAATTATCACAAACATTGTTTGTTTAACTCTAAAATATCTTCGTTTCTTTTTTAGATTAGACACATTTTAGATTTGTTAGCTGAAATACTACCCAAAATATAATGCAAAAAGTTCAACAAAGTTCAATTAGACCAAGCTTTTTACATTTATAAAAGTCATCATTTTAATAGATAAAATGTAGGTATTGACAGCTAATGAGATTAAATAATGTATTTTTCAAAAAATAAATAGATTAAAAATTAATATATTTTAAGCAGGAAAATCTGCCTAAAAATAACTGATATATAAAAACACGCTTGGGTAAAATGAATAACCCTAGTGCAACTAGATGACTTTCTCCTTCTTGTATATGAGTGCAAGTTTTAAAATAATTTTACCCATGAAAATTAAAAAAACATTACATTTAAAATATTGAATTAATCAAATATTCAATAACTACATTTGTAATTATGTTACTTAGGGTATAACACAATTATTTCTGTTTAGGATATAATATTTTTTACTCCATAGATATAAGAGAAGTGTTTTTGCCCAAGAAACACATTTATAGTAAAAAAAAAAAATTTATTCTATTAAACAAAATGAAAACAAATATATATGAGAAAATATGATTTTGATTGACAAGCTGATTAGGTTCTTATATTTGGAGAGGTTCGCTGGTTACTGTAAACAATTTTTTATTGATTGCGAAGGAGCAGACAGCCTCAACATGTGTTACTCCAATTACTATAGTCCATAAATGCCATGGCTGCACGTGATGAGAGTTGCAGTCCCCAGCAATGTGTGATTGCTTGTAGGTACACTGCACACAGGCAGCCCATAACACGTGTTTTCCCTAAGTGAGCATTCATGCAAGAAGCCAATTGATCCCCTGCTGGAATGGCTTCCAGTTTCAGGAGAAAACCATGTATATGCTATGGATCTTATAGGACAGGGAGCTGAAATACAGATCAAGACAATTCATGGGAAATTGTCACTATCTACAGAATATATAGTCTCCAACAAGGAGCTGGAGTTGAAGTTTAAAAAAAAATTAAAAAAGGATTTCTAGGGGTTTTTTTTTCCTCTATAGGTTCTAAAGAGTGATTGAAGTGATCAAAGGGTTAATTTATCAAGGATAACCGCCCCACTGCCATATGGCCACCGAACTACTAGATACCATAGGGCAGCAAACAGTTCTAAAATGGTTTCTAAGAGTTGTTGGGGTTCTAAATATTGATGATGACGAAATGATTACAAATCAAATTAAAGAAAACGAAATGTGCAAATTTACATATATTGTGGATCTTTAGTTCATATATAATCTACTTTTTAAGCTGTTATATAATTAATTAAGAAAGCACAATACAAAAATGTGTAAATACATACATGTATATAAACTTGTTGTTGCTGACATTATGTATATATGGAGAGAGAATATAAAATTAAGTAAAAACGTACTGCATCATAAAGTGTTACCAATTTATTTATCGTTTTTATTTTACTTATTGGTAATTTATTTATCTAGCTACAGCTTCAAAGGTTTTAGGAAAATAATAATATATAGAGTCAGAAAAAATAAGAAAAACTAAATGGGTAACTATTTTTTCTTTGGGGAGACAAAAAAATAATAATAAAAAAAATAATAATAAATACAAAAAAGAAGCACATATTTTGGGAAATATTTTTTTGGGAACTCTATTTTCTTGGTGTGGTAAATGAATTAATTGTTCATGGAACGTGTGAATTTTTTTGTTCACACAATGTTTATAACATCGCCTTTTATTGCCAAACCATCATAGTAACCGTTTTAAAAAAAAGTAAAAAACTATTTTTTTTCACTTTTTTCCCCTCAAACCTTTCCCAAGAAATATAAAGAATTGTTTGAAAATATATTATGTCGAATATATAAAAGAACTAAGAATATTAAACCCACGTTCTGTGTTTTAATCGTGGGAGGTCGGACATTTTTCAGATTTTAGGGATAATAAAGCGAATTTAGGCAATTACACCATCCGGTAATTCAGGAATGTAAGAACTACATTTTGAAATTGAGATAAATATAAGAAAAAAACTAAATCTTTGAGAATATCCAAATATTCAACAGTGAGCGTACTTACCGACAATTTTAGAGACTGAAGGTTTTTACAAATTGTATTTTATTGGGATTTCAAGTTGAACGAATAAATATATTTTTTCTCCTTCGCTTTATCACGTAAGAGAAGCCAAACTTCATTCTGATTGCAGAAGCGAGAAAAATAAATTATTATACATTAAATAAACTATGTTGCAAAAATATGTAAAGTACAAATCTGCCTAAAATTAAACAAAAATATGTTGTTTTAGTAAAAATCATGCATTCAACAGATTTCTTGCTACTATAAAGAAAAATCAAAGAGTAATAATTGTATTATTTTTTTTTTGCTGATGTAACTTGGGTTGCGGTTGGGTGCTGGGGTCCTCCTGTCTGCCCTGTCCTTTATAGCGTATTCATGTGGTTATATTGAGGTTCATGAAGAGCATTCATCTTTTCCATGAAGGAAGATGATCTATCTACAGCCATTTCATTACATGTGAGATCTATGTTCTTGAGATTCGGTGAAGTTCTTGAGGTCTCTAATTGTGGTCCTTATGTTTGCAGAGAATGGAGAAGTCTATCAGCAGACTGCAGACGAGTGTCAGAACCAGGATTTCAGCCCCGGAGCAGGTAGTGATTTGGAGGAAGATGAAGATGAGGAAGATGAAGAATTCTGCAGTGAGGAGAGCAGCAGCTCCACAGCTCTGGGGACAGCAGAGAGAGATCCTAATGGAGGGGTTGCTCAGGGTGAAGACTCCATGGCAGGTATCAACTCTTCTGGGGGAAACCAGCAGCAGGCAGCTGGGAAGAACCAAAGTCAATCCAACCAGCAGCAGCAGAACCAGCATGGCAAGCCCAAGAGAAAGCGGACTGGTTCGGATTCTAAATCGGGTAAGCCCAGGAGAGCTCGCACCGCTTTCACTTATGAACAGTTGGTGGCGCTAGAGAACAAGTTCAAGTCCACCAGGTACCTGTCCGTGTGCGAGAGACTCAACCTGGCTCTGTCCCTCAGCCTGACCGAAACCCAAGTCAAGATCTGGTTCCAAAACCGAAGGACCAAGTGGAAGAAGCAGAACCCTGGGGCAGATACCAGTGCCCCCACAGGGGGGTCCAGCCATGGAGGTGGTGGGTCTGGGGGAGCAGGCATGGGAGGTGGGCTTAGTCCCCTAAGTCACTCTCCCCCTATGGGGAACCCACTAGCCATGCATGGGCACCCAAGCTACCCAACCCATACAGCCAGTGGACTCATGTGTACTGCCCAGCTGCCTTTCCTGCCTGGCCCTGCTGTCCTATCACCGTTTGTGTTGGGCTCCCAGTCTTATGGGGCCCCTGCATTCTATGCCCCCCATTTATAAAATCTCCAAGCTGTGAATGGAGATCCCATCGATGGAGGACCCAAGAACTTCCAATATTCTTCAGCAAAATGGGTCCAAGCAGGAAGGAGAGCCCCCAACTCCACAGAGAAGGGTGGGGAGGGTCAAAATGGGTCAGTTGAAAGGAGGACAAAGGTCCGTCAAAAAGAGGAGAAGTCTATGTGATTATCTTATTTACAAACTGGCTAATTGGACTTTGATTAGAGCCAGAATCAACCGATACTGTGCAATGTGAGTGAATACTCAACAGTGCACCCCAAACATAGTGAACAGGGAGCAGTCCCGCTAGTCCCTGCTCTCTGTTGACCTGTAAGGAATGTAAAATGTTTTCTGATTCTTCGAGATATATATATCTATAAATCTTTTTAAAAAAATCTACAATTTCCTATATCAGCCCACAGTGAAATAGAAATCATTTCTAAAATCTGATTATTTTATTCGAATTGTTAGGAGTTATAATAAAAACTCCTCTCCTGTCTGGTCGACACAAGGGGAATCATTTGACAAGTTACCCCATGTAGGGGTTAAAAGTTGCAAAAATATATGTAATATTTGTAATGTATATATGTATTTTTGGATATGTCCAGACACACTTCCTGGAACCCTTTTTTTTCCAAAAAGACAAAAAAGGATTGAAAAAAAAACAAAAAAAATAAATCTTTTTATTCTGCATCCATTTTGCTCTCAGGGTAAATAGGAAATTAGAGACTGTATGTAATTGTCATTGTTGAAAAACAATGGGTAATTCGTTCGTGTTATCACGATGTAATATTATTATTTATTCATTATATACATATAATTTATCATTTTCATTAATGAAACGATTTTCTTCGTGTAAATGACTGAGGTAAGCAGCCTACTGCATGTATTAGCAGCTCCCGTGGCTGCCAAAGGGTTAAGATTTCATGTAAACATACATTTCATCCTGTTTCTTTTTAATTGTAATTACTACTTGTAAATGTATATAATGATGACTATGTTTTATTTTATATTTAATGTACAAAATGTACACAAGGTGTTATTATAAACCGGCTTCAAGCACTTTGGTGAGAACTTTTAACTTGTTCAATAAAATTAAATAGCAAAAGAAAATAATTATTTCTTCTTTCTTTCTAATTATTTCGTTTGTACTATATATACATATATATATATATATATATATATATATATATATATATATATATATATATATATATATATATACACTATATATACTATATATATATTTGTACTATATGTTTATGCGTGTAGCTGTCACCTATTTAGCAACATTATATGTGTATACATGAATATACGGTATATATACATGCACATATAATATTTTAAGTTATGTTTATATAAATTTATATATTTTATACTTTAAAATGTATAACAATAAATACCATATTCCAAGATACAAATATATATATAATTTTTATATAACAACATATACATTATACATATACCATTGCTTTTTGATCTTTAATCACATACATTCCCTATAGTAGTGTTGCAATTTTATCCCTTTTGATTTATAAGTTTATAAAGTATATTTGGTCCCAGCTATCCCCAGGTGGGTGTAACCCTTTAGTGGCCGCAGTGGACTGTATTTAGTGATTAATGGCTCTCAGGCTGTGGTTATGTGCTGATACCCCATTTCGATGAATTAATACACGGACACATGGCGCTCTGCACCCATACATTGCATGTGCAAAGCCATTTAATGAACCAAAGGGTTAAAATATGTGATGATAAATTGGCACAAATCAAAATATTTCGTAAATTTGAATTTGACATTAGATGGGTTAAGGGAGGCATTTAAAAGGTTATCGTGTATTCATTATATAGATTTAATTTATAATTCTAGTAACTGCTGGGGCGAAATAAAAAAAAAAGTTTTACAAATATAAGTAATATATCAAAAGTTTTTCTATAATATTAATAATATCAAAATAATATATACAATGTTTAATTAAAACGGTAATACCAATATTTGTTTTTATTAAAAAATGTACAACTGAGACTGATTTACTCCCCATGTAAATAATAATTCCGTCCAAGAGCAAAATTGCAGAATGATACATTTGACGCAATCAGCTGGGAACATTCCGTTGGTTTCCATGGAGACTGCGCCACATTCAGAACTGTTTTTTTTTAAAACATAACCTCCAGTAAATGTTCTGTGAGTCACCTTCCAGGCAGTCAGTCTCTCACTCCAGGTGTTTGTAGACTTCGGATCCCATCATTAGGCTGGCTGTTGGTGCTGGGAGTTGTAGGTTGCCTAATGGCTGGTAGGCTAGCTGCCCAGCAGATCACTGGTTAAGTGATGTGTTCCAGCTGTGCACATGCACAGCCACAAATAGGCTTTGACTGACTGCACTCCCGACACGATTTGCCACCCACTTGAGCATCCTCCATCCGCTGGGTGACAATATTAAATGATATCTCTAATCCCATTAGCTCCTTCTTCTCTTTGGCTTCCTTTGAGTGAGCATTTTTGACAATCTTTACTGCGGCTGCTGACACTTGAAGCGTGAGCAAGTTATAATTTCTGACAGGGGAATGACATCTTGCAATGTAAATGGAGGAGATGGGAAGAGGATTTGGGATGGGGGGTCTCTGCCCCCCCTCCCCCCCAGAACTGCATCACTTTTCCTGAGCTGCAGTTCCTCGAATGGCCAGCAGGTGGCAGGTATGAGCCGTGGCAGCGCAGCAGTGACTGAGTGCTCTGATCTCCGTAGTAAATTCTCTGCACCGCTGATAATATTAATCTTGTAAGATAATCATGCGCTTTATTGAAACACACATTAAAAGCATTTCAGTGTTATTTTAAAATTGTCACCGATCTCGGACACATTTATTTAGCTAAAAATCAGCAGAACAGCAATTTATTCAATGGTTTGGCTTTAAAACGTTGAGATATTAAGCGCCAGTAGAAGAAGAGGTGACAATATGTTTTTAGGGGACCTAAGCAAAAAATACCTAGGGGACTCCAGGGTGACATAATTGCTGCTTTTAGCTGAAAATTGCAGTATCGGCACTATGTATTTCATGAACTGAGCCTTATTAAGCTGGAAATAGTTATCAGCGCCGTTAGCTTTGCTGATCTCTGAGAGAGGAACCCGATACATACACTTAATGCCCCAAACTATGTGGACACCTGACCATCACACCTATATGAGCTTGTTGGACATCCCTTCCGGGGCAGGGTAGAAGTTCATGAACTGACTTGCGGCAAGGGTGGCATTCTATGACGGCGCCACATTTAAAGTCACTGAACAACTCCATACGACCCGTTTTACTGCCAACGTCTGTCTATGGAGACGGCGGCCTATGTACTGGATTTTATATGCCTGTTAGCAATGGCTGCGGCTGAAACACCTAAACTCAATAATTAGGAGTGAGGGCCACATACTTTTGGTCACAATGCTCACGTTTTTATTTTAAAGCTGGTTACAAGCATTAGTGATGTAAGACTCTGACGGGCCCCTAGGCATTTATACACACATGTGCTGCCAAACCTGTCACTCAGGGTCACGTAACATGAGCGCCCACTTCCCAGCTACAGTAGAACTGTACAATGCAGCTACTTGTGTGTGGCCAGCGTTGGTTCACTTAGCACACTGGGGGGCCCCTCAGAGCTCAGGGCCCCTTGGCATGTGACTAATGTGCCTAATGTATGAAGCACCATTTGAGGCCCACTTCTGTTGCGCATATTACATGCCATCAATGTGCCTAAGTATATAAGCTGGAGTCAAGAAATGGTAAAGCACCTCGCCTATTCCTATGATTGAGTTTTTGTGGAACAGGATGATATTCTAGTTACCGTATCAGCTGAAGGTAGGAGCAGAGGCGTAACACAAAATGCTGGGCCCTCGGCAAGCTGTAACGCGGGGCCCCCTCTTCTTCATGTCTGATCTATCCTATGGAGCCGAACCCCAGAGTCTCTGAATGCGGCTCCTCGTGAGAAATTAGAACTCAATTGTATGCAGTAACCTCATGGAGCAAATAAAATCCAAGAGGCCATTTTTACATAATGAAACCAGTGATCATCAAAGGATCTACTTGTGCACTAAGATGACTTGGAGGCCCCCATAGGACCTAGGGGCACCTCTGCATTGCAGAAGCTTACGTTACACTCCTGGGTAGAGGTAGATTGTATTTGAAGTTGATACTTGGTAGGTTTTTCCAATGATGACAATCAGTAGCAGGGTCGGTCTGGTGATGACAGGACTGGCCTGGCACTTTAAGACCAGCAGCCACCTGATGACATAAGTGCGGCCAACGGCAGGATACGAGTAGCCACAAGCTATGTCTTTATGATCACGTAGCGCATGGCTCTGTTGGACAATCAACCACTGGCCATTTGCCTGGTGGGCCAGATGGCCGGTACGGGGCTGATCAGGAGAGGATGTGGACATCGTGAACTGGTGGTGTACAAATGAAGCCCTTTTTCAATTCACATGAAGGGAACTCAAGAGCACTTTTCTGCTCACGTTTGGAAACATTTTGTTCCCTTTGGCTGTTCATCAGCATCGGATCAGTAAGTATTCGCCTGAACAAACGCAAACCACAATCATGTTAATTGGTGAAGATTCTACAAACTTTCTGTTGAGATGACAAATACCAATTTGCAGGTTTCGCCGTTGACATAAATATTTCACAGTCTACTGGGATAAGTAAAATGTACTAATGGCGTACTGAATAAATGAAACCAATGGTCTATGGAGCCCAAACATTACCTTGTAATTATGCAAATTATAGATTTCAGGGAAAAAAATGGTATGAAGTGATCAGGGAAATATTAGAGCTTAATGTTCCTAATCTAATAAGCACGTTTTTTTTCCCCAAGCAATCATATCTAATGAGTTTATTTTAATAAATTAAACAGAATGCAGAATTTATTATTTTTAATAATTACTTTTCCCTGCTTTCGTGAATTTTGCTTAAAATGGCAAAAACGAAGTGTAGATGATGCTAGGACGCGACTACGGTGCTGAAGCCTTCTAATTCTTTATAAATCTGCAGGCCTTGAATGTTGGCAACTTCTTTTAATTCTTTTCCCCCAAACGCTTATAAAGAAGAGGGATTAAGAGAGAACACGTAACATGTCTCTAAAACTCTGCTGTGATTCAATACAGGGAACTACTACCAATGCAGTGCAGAAACATATACTGGGGAGAGGGAATGGGGAAAAACAACTGGGAAGAAAGATAGAACTGCCACCATGGAAAAGAGGGGGGGGGAGCGTGGAAACGGGCTAAAAATGTCTTAAGGAATGGAGCCTGGATTGGAAGAGAGGAGGCCGGAATGCTTTGGGAAACACAACGGCATGGACTGTACCTCTTCACCAAAATGGGATTTATTCACTAAACTGGGAGTTGTAGTTCAAATTCCTTGAAATCACAAAAAAATGCTCAGCATGAATGGTTAAACTGGCCCTGCATAATGCATAGTTCAGCTACAGAGAGGTGCCTTTAAATAAAACTCAATTCTCTAAATAAAGCTTTATAGAGGTCGATCCAAGCGATTCTTGCGGCAGAAGCTCGCTAAGGCGGTTCCTTCGTAACGTAAACTGAAATCAGTGAGATTGTCTGCAATCCTCTCTTTGGCGACAAAAACCCAATTGCACCATCCCTAAAAATGGCTTATTCCCCCTCTGGAACGCACTGCAGTTTTGCTCTGGAGTACCGGTCAGTTATAAGAATGGAGCGAGACGGTTTTCACCTGAAGCAGTTCATTTATTTATTTGAAGTAACAAATGTGTGTTTGGACAATAATTTCTAATAAAAAGGTGTTTATTACATTAAAATGTTTCCAGACATAAAAAATACACATTTTTAAATGAATAAAATACGGACACCAATTAATATACAGCATCATGAGTTTTGCTAATTCTTTACACATTCCATGCCAATTGGGTGTAGATTTTTTGGAGAGGTTTAAAGGATTAAAATATACAACAAACAAACCCCACTCCTATCCGTTATATTTTTGGCGTTGGGACCTGAGAGCTGCATTGCTTACTAGCGGTACTTCAATACACTCAGGAGTGTCACCCCGAGAGCCTCTCGTATAGAAATCTCCAATCCTAAAAGAGCAAAAGTCATATCTGGCTACCCTCTTTTCCCATCCTCAATGCCGAGATACAGGTACGAGCTTCCTGCACTCTACTAACAACCTGTGCCAGATTGTATAAAATGTAGCCACTTCTCTCACATCGTCAGACATTTGCAGAAACTTGCACCTTGAGGAGAACAGACGCATTGATGAATCGGGAATGTCCAAATAAAAGGCTTTACTTTTTTTTTTTTTAAAGAAAAAATACTCCTTGTCTTATATTCAAGGTCGTCTTATAATCAGACTAAGATCCAGATCCCCCGCAGCTCTGCAGGGGTCCTGGATCCTCCTCTCTGGCAGCCAGTGGACATTTGTGAGATGCGCACAGACAACCTCCGTTTCTGCCCAGCACTTCCGCAGGGGCTTCTATGATGGAGTACATGACCTTCTGGTGCTCAGTCATAGCAGCAGAGGTTATCTCCGCACATAGCGACAACAGGGAGTCTGAAGCATGGGGGACGTCTCGGAGGAACTGTAAAGTCTGGGGCGGGGGGGCAGAGTGGCAGTTTAAGGCATTGCTGGGGGCAGAATGGCATTTAAGGGGTATAGAGTGGCAAGCCAGGGGGCAGACGCATTTCTATTAATTAGGATGCCCAGATTTCCATTTGTCCTACTGTTTAAAAATCGTTCTTATTTTGAGATGGTAGTGCATGGCACAACTGGATTGCCCCAGGAGTTAGTAATCCATGAGAAGAGATGTAAAACGTGGTAAAAACCCAAACCTTAAGAATACAACTCCATCATGGGGCAAGTTGACCTTGAAGATCCATACGCTGTGGAGTGCAAACCCCCCATCCTGTATTTCAAAATGCAGTAATTTCCCATGTGCTCGATATAAAGACTTTATAGAGACTGGTGCTGGCACTTTTTTTTAGTACCACTATCTTTGCTTCAAAATCTTTAACTTACACAAAGGACTTTTCTGCCTAAGATTCCTCCTACCCCCAGCAAAGAATGTGCCTAAAAGCCCTGCAGAGTATGCTGTACAAGGAGGGGCGACCCGACCGCTACCACCATAACTGCCCTCTTCTTCAGAGCTCTGCATAAAAAAAGGCAATGCTGGACTCCCGAAATTCAATAAACTGCCTCGAAGTAACTGAAAGAATTAAATACATCATTGGAAGAGGTTTATATGCCCCGCAAAGCAATCTGTGACGATCAGCCCTGTATCAGCCCAAAAGCGGGACTGTTAAGTTCGGGGGGCTGCTATCACGGATACAGCACACCAAATTCAGTGAAAATAAGTGAATGTATTTTAGACTTTTTTTCACTTCAGCTCCACTGGTGTGCAATTTTATTAGTGGAAAAATGTTAAATAAAAATACCTATATTTCCCCTCTATTTAAATAATAAAGAGGTGATTCGTAGCTCTTTATCCTTCTTCTTGTAAGAAAATATTTCCCAGCATGCACCTGGTCTTACGCTCATTGGGTGCTTAGTTTTAGTCTTTTGGAGCCTTTAGAATATTTTGCATATAGTGTAGAAAACGAGAAGCGGGTGATTTTAAATGCGTACTCAATATTAACGATGACTCGTATTGCTAAAAATATCTTCTTTTTTATGCTATTTTGATAAAGAATTTTTTTTTTTAAGCTTACAGGTAAAGGCAAAAGAGTTTTGGAAAAGTAATAAATATAAGTAATAAATATAGTCCGTATAAAAAAAAAAAAACCCAATATAAAATGCTATATCTAAAATGAGCAATTATATAAAATAAATGCAATAAATTTGCATTATTTGTTTCACAAAATTGCGCCATTTCCTTAACAAAAAAATAAAAAAATCAAAATCCAAAATATTAAGAATCGGTGAAAAAAAATTTAAGATGAAAATACGCACAAAGTATCACAAATTATGGAAATAAGTTAGGACATTATCATTAGGAAAAGTATACTTATATTACAATCATTTTTCTTTAAAGGTCCTTAAAATAAGTGTTCCATGTAGAAGCTGCCTCGACGGTTTATCTTTCTCCCGCGTTTTAATTTAATGCGTAATTAAACTGGTTTGCAAACTTCTCGTGTCGCCTCTGATCCATTTGGTTCATTGCGCTTATCACTCGTTTCACTGATCCCCTGCAAGAAATTAAGAAAGAAAAAAAAAAAAGAGAGAAAATCAAGCGTTAGTCCAAAATAAACACCCAGGCTTCTCCTTCCCGTTAAATAAAAGTCGCGATGGAATGTTTATGGATATGGTAAAGAAAAGGAGGTATCATTAATTACCGCTCGGTCCTCCTAACACTCCACTGATGAGGCAGAACAAATTAGACGTGTTAACTGAATTAAGTACCGCAATACAAATAGTTTTAATTCAACACACTTTTAATAACAGGAGTAAACAAATTGAAGGCTTGGTTTAATGCGTAGCCTCCACCTTACAAGATAAATGGCGTACGTCCAAGGCTCTTTGGAAGAAGGACGGTCGTTAAAACCAGGTATAATATTCTTGTTATCTGCATTGTTGTTGGTTAATTCATCGATGGGATCATTTAAACTTTTATAGTTTGGAATATTCTATATACCTTGTGTTTTGGAACACAAAAAAAAATAAAAAGATGATCCATTATGGAAAAGGTGGGAGTAGAACGGGGCTTTAAATTACATCGGTGACCTTGACATTAGTTAAAAGCAGCGTTGTACGATCAAGATACTTTACATTAAATTGAAAAATAAATGAAAATAAAAAGATTTGGGCGCATGTGCTGCTCAATGCATAGGTAACTCAAGAACAGGCGCCATTTTTACTCCTCCAATGTGTGGCCGGCCACACAAATCAACCAGGGTTCTGGGGCGTGCTGCTCACCGCTATCACGACTATCATCTTACTGTTACATAGGGATGAATTATTAGGGTTAGGGCGGCGTTCGTGTGACCAAGACCATCAACTGGAGGAGAGAAAGATGGAGCCTAAGCCAGAAACGTCTTGAGTGTTTCCTCCCCGTACGCCATTGACTCTTCGCTCGTGCCCAGGAGGACATGCACAGCGGTCTTGGGTTTGGGAAGGTTGTTGGCACGATGGCGTGGCTCATGCCCCATGAGGAATAGTTCACCCTCCTCTAGAGATCATTAAGGTTTCAAGAAATATTCAAGAAAATGAAACTATACAAGTTAAAGAGCATCCCCAGGATATTACAAGATCCGGGGATACTGCCACAGACAGGCACACGTTACTAACGCGGACGGCACCGAAAAACAATCATCCAAAGTAAATTCATCTTTTGCTTCTTTTATATCTTGTGAAAGGAAAATCTAAGTGAATGCAGGGAAAAAATGAGAAACAAAATCAACATTTCAGAGACACAGTGCAAATCGCGTCGGCTAAAAGGAAAGAATAAATCAAAAGAACTTGGAATGTTTAGCAAGTTTTTAAGTTATAATTAAATATATTTCCCTTCTCATGTTCTTTGCTGAGGATATATTAAATATTAATGAACTTTTCAGCTTCAAGGAAGCGGCCTTTTTTTTTTGATGAAGAAGTTCAAGTTATCTCCAAGTTATAACCGTACACGACCACTAAAAAAAAAAATGCTGCCTGGACTAATCAACAACAACCATCTGCCTTATCGTCAGGCAGGAGATAATAGGGAGGAATAATCATGCAGACCTGGAGACTATGTGGCTCCTTAGTGGCTCCTCCCAAGGAATAAATGTTAGAATAGTGTTAAAAGTAACCTATAATCCAGTGCTGTATATAGTAATGTAGGGAAGTACTGGAGGTTGCCATTGTTGGCAGTTATGTGACTTTCCCAGCGGGATCACGACACTGAGGCGATTCTTTACGGCAATGCTAATAAAGCGGGTTGCTCCATAGATGCTGATTAGTCAGAGTGTCCAGCTGTGTGATTAAGACTGAGTCATTCTATCATTTCTCATAGGCGGCATGACAATGGGTCAGGATGCTGGTTTAGTAAATTGGACTAAGATAGCAGAGATAGGATAGACATCTGCCCGAAAACATTATATCATGAAAAAACTAGTTGTAAAAGTAATAAAAATGTGGGCGTTCTGCTTTCCAAATGCCAGTTTATTATCCAGACAAGCATAAAACCCACTACACATGTCCTGGACACGACACTACAGATCACCTTGCGCTGTACGTCCCAGACTTCGTAATAAACTTTGTATATCCTTAATCTTAGTCACAGGAGTTGTTGGATGCCTTCAAGCATAATTCAATGGGATGCTTGATCTCCTTCCAATTCTCCGGAGCTAATTACACCTTGTTTATTCTAACAGAAAGGGCATTGTTAATTGATGTCCAGGATACTCCTTTACCAGTCCGTCCCTTTCGTTAATTAAGACCTGTTGAGCGTCGTATAAATTGTAGTCTGACAGCATGGTAAATACTATGCTTTATGATGCATATTGCAGTCGGGGACACAGGAAAAAAAAAATAAATATATAACGAACGTACATAATCACAACAGAGGACAACCAGCAAATGCTTAAAACGATAGAGAAAAGTATAGCCAGTGAATGCTTGGTTACGGCCAGTAAAGGGTTAATATGTCTTTCCCTCAGAGATTCTCAAACACTTCAGAGATTCAATTGTTTTAAACATAAAATGTATCATCATCATCATCATCATACGGGTGTTTCTTTAAAACACAATTGAGGAAATATTCTTTAAATAATATTTGATTTATTTTGAATACTAGAAGCTACCAATTTTTTTTTTTTTTGCCCAAATACAGAAAAACTACTAGATTGACAATAACCGCCCTGGGAGAGGCCGGGTTATCAGGACCCTGATTATTAATTTCCCCTTTAATAAAGCCTAATTTTAGAGCATTCATCTGGCATCGCCTCGGTATTCTACTCAATGGAAGCTCAATGCACTTCATCTGCACGGTTATTACAGAAATCACATAAACAAAGACACAAAAGACACAAATCCTGGCGATGGTGGATTATAACGCCCAGAGGAGACACAAAATATTCAGAATCATTGCACGCCGTATCTTACGTGTTGAACACTTTCCGCTCCAGCCGTGTCCTTGACGTGTTCGCGTTCTGCTTTAGGTCTGTAAGGTTGGGGTATTTTTTCTTCCCCTTCTTTTTCGCTCCCTTTCCTTTCTTGGAGTATTTGGAGGACCCCAGATCATGACCTGTGGCTTGTTCAATTTCCTTCATCAGCTCTGGGTCTCTCCAGTCTGAAATACATTAAACCAAGATATATATATATATTTATTTTATAAGCTGTTTTTTGTCTTGTTTTGTCTGGCTAAAAAACAGGACTGAACAGAAAGATGGAGAACTTAAGTATTTAGCTCCAGATCAGCTGGACATTTTTTTTTTGGGACAAACTAAAATCCTCTCTGGTATTCAAATAAGTAATAAAAAATTTAATTCTAAGCCAAACAACCCAAAAAGTGATGTTAACGAGAATAACCACTGAAAACTACTTTTAGTCACCATAACGTCACATATCAGGACATTTTTGGAGAGAATCCCGAAAATTATATATTTTTTCCATGTCTCACACACTATATTATATATATATATATATATATATATATATATATAGATATATATATATCTATATATATATCTATATCTATCTATATAGATATATATATATATATATATATATCTATAAAGCATTTAAAAATAAAAAAAATAAAAAAATAAATATATATATATTTTTTTTTTAAGGATGGGTTTAGTGCAACTGGAGTATACATTTAAATTATCCCAGCCTTAAGCCCCTCCATCTGTAAATTCCTGAATCCAAAGTTAACAATGCGGATGATATCTATGGGATAACGAGGCGTTACAGTTTAGGAGCCCGATGAAATAGGCATTGTTTAGACGCGGGGGAGAGGTGCCCATATCCAGCGCAGACGAAATAAACGTTTGAGGAAAACGAAGGAGGCAATTTAAAAGCTTTCGAGAAAAATCAATAAAATGCCCGGGAAGAGAGAGGCTTTTTTTGTGAACGCCGACGGGGCCCTAAAGCTCTTCGTATATTGTTACTGGGTTTAGCGGCAGGGGAAAGAAAAGGACACAGATTGCGCGAGTAGGTGGCAATCGATACCGCCGTTAGTAAATAGATGCTATTTCACAAGTGGCTGGCCAGGGGTCTGCCTTTACTGGATTTTCCTCATACCTGTTAACGGGTCACTAAAGGCTGAGGAGCCAGGCGCTCCCCGGGACGGACACAATTACCGGCACCTCGTTGGCTTTAGTGTACGAGGTATTGGAAGAGGAGGACACAGAGATTAGCGGGTCAGGGCGATAACTCCCAGGCCACACGAGTCGGACTCCTGAATGGGGCTATCTCCTCGGCAGACGTTATAAGAATGTCAGGGAGTTAATACCCGCTGTACGCTGCCGAGCGCTTGCACAGTTATCAAAATCACCATAATAAAATATTTATATATTAGGACATTTTTTTTCTCACTTTTTTGCGCCTTTCCATTACTATAAACTAAGGTGGATTGCAAGCGCATGCCTTCTTAGACACAAGGAGCGCCAAACGTCTCTCCCGTTCTCGTCAGCACTGATTTACGGACACACAAGCTGGTTTATGGTCAGCCGTCTCTCACCGCATATGAAATATTCATGTGATTATACATGTTCTGGAGTCTGGATGACATTTTATGAGGTTTAATACCCCGACAGGTAAACTGACTTTGCTGGAATTGTAGATCTGATTTACCAAAACCAACATACATACACACACATACACACACACACGCACACACACACACACACACGCACACACACATACATACGCGCACATACATACATACACGCACACAGTGCGTTATAATGAACACAATGCCATAGAGATACTGGTTACACACAAAGCAGCAGGAATATCGTTTCTGGTGCCTTTACACAATTATTGTACAACACACCTTTTTCTTGGGCCGCCTCCTCAAACTTTTGCTTAGCCTCCCTGGCACGGTCCTCGTCATTCATTGGGACTCCGAGTTCATCCCGAGGGATAATCTTCCCGTGGAACGGACACTGGCCAGACAACACAAAACGGGACATTCGTTACACAAAGTCCAGGTGTAAGGAGACAGCAAAATCTGATCCTCAGTTACACAAGGTGGCCGGCTGCACAACGCATGCCACGAGATGCTAGCCTGGCACCATCAGAGGACGGTGGGTCTTTCAAATGCCCACCTATCGCAACATGGAGATTGATGCTGCTCCAGCATGACTTCCTAACATATCCCTAAACAGTGCGGACTGGAGGGTTACAACACCAAGGAGAGCGCCCCCCCCATACGGTAAACGCATAAATAGGAAAAAAAAACAGAAAACAATCAGTTTAATGTACAAACCGAGCAACCCTTGGAATAAAGAACCCGATCCCGTGTACACCACGCACCTTGTAGCGATCCTGCCTCTCGCACAGGCTCCCGTTAGCCAGCGGATGGCGGCACTTGTGTTTCACCGGCTCAAACTTCCCCGGAAACGTTATGTAGCGGGTTTTTAGCATGGCTTCCACCTCTTTATTTTCCACTTCTTCCTCCATCTCGCTGGGAGCCCAGAATCGATGCTGAGAACCGACCCTGCGTGTGTTAATCGTGAAAGCGAGATCAATGAACGCGGGCGCTACCTCCGGCTATCGATATCCCCTATTATTGGATTACGGCTCCCTCTCTGCACGACGAGAACAATCTAATTATCCTACAAATGGATAAGCATGCGAGGGCAATACGGCGTGAATACAAACCTGCGTTCGGCGGACAGATTTCACGTGCGTCGCTCCATAGTGGATACTAATCTACTGCCTAACTTGGGAGTTTTTTTTCTAAACCTTGCGCTTTATTGGGATTTAACTAATTTACTACAACCTCCGATCCCAAGATTCTGTGTTCTCCCACCCGCCATAGCTGAAGACTGATAAGTCTCCAAATCAGCGCGGCTTGGCCCTCGTCGTCCTCGCCTCACAGAAGTTTAGCTACAAATTCGACTTGGCCAGAAACCAATTAAAGTACATAGTAGCTCCGTGGTCAATACTGCTCTCTCCGGGAGATAACCTCGCCGCGTCCGAGATGAGGGATTCTAAGAGAACGCAAAAGCGTTAAGCCGCCGGTTAATGCGCGTTCTTAACCCCTTAAGGACATTGGGCGGTCCCTAAACCCATTGAAAACAATGCATTTTTAGCCCGTACATGTACGGGCTTTGTCATTAAGGGGTTAAACCCGTCGGTGAGGGCCTAACGTTGGCGATGATTGAGCAATGTCCCCAGAGCCATTGTACTTTCATTAAAAATGATACACCCTGGATACACACAAACTTTTATACTTGTTTTAACTTTGGCTACACCAGCAAAGAAAATTCTAAAGGTGCTGTTCCACCTACTCGTTGATTTCTGGCACTTCTGAATGCCCTGACCTTTACCAGAACCATTTTTTTTTGCCACATTCATCATTTTTCAGGTAATGCTTCAATGTCATGTAGTTGATGCTTTGATTAAAACTTCAGCAGCAAAAATAAAATTTACATAGTAAAATAGCACATTTAAGACAGAAAATGTTATCTTATTTTTGTCATTAATCTTATCGGAAACCCTTATTCCCATACACAACCATTTGCGTCGTTACCCAATATCTTTACTTATTTAAGGAAAACTAAAAATATTATGAATCAGGGTAATAATAAGAAAAATCTTTTTTTTATACTTTTTTGGGACAGAAAAAAGGGATATAAGAGGGTAAAAAGCACCATTTAGTAGCTAATATATGTTCTTGTACTCAAGTGCAAACTAGTATCACAAGTGTGAACTCACAGACTAATATACTTCCCCAGAGGAAAAACCTTTGGCTTTTTTCACTTTGAGAACAAAGAGGTTCTTTATCTCATTTTTTTCACTCTATTTTTCAATGTTTAACTCCATATAAAATGTAGGGGGTGAGCACCCTCTAAAAATCACTTTTATGGTTAATGCATCATTCCGAGCCATAAACAGCTCCTTTTTTTTGGTCCGCGTGGAAATAAATTATTTTTTGTTAGTTTGGCATATCGGTAGTAAGCAGCTATGTGGTTCAGAGGCGTGCCCTCTAGTTTATGGCGAGGCATAAAAGGCAGGCAGCACGGTAAGCCGACGACAGGCTGTGAAATATGCTTTTGATTTCACCTGTGACTTGAATAACTCGGCTGTAAAATAAAAAACCTCAATCCGGACGAGTCCCAGCCGAACACGAGCTCTTCCCGGCTCGCCGTGTCAGAACTCTACAACATTAAAGGGCAGACAGAACGCGGAGGGGCATTAAAAAGACGGTGACTGCCGGAGACTACAACTCCCACAATCCCCAGAGGTCTGGCATGCCGAGAATAATCTAAGTCGTTGGCTACCGCAGCTGGCCCGCCATCGAGTATCCATTACGGAGATCCTGCAATTCGCCGGAATCTAAATAAAAACTATAATAAATTATTTAGAAGCCGATATGCGGCATACGCTGAGTAGTCAAGTATTTTTTTGGGCTGAGAGTCTATGTAGAATTTTCAGCGAGAGCTTTAAAAAAAAAATGGGAATGAAAAAGGAGGAATCGTGAAAATAATGGGTTTTGATTTTTCAGCAAATAGTTTATAAGTCCTGAGAGTAATTCACACCGGCCGCCGTAGACCAAGTTGCTGGATGAATGTGAGCTGACTTTGTGGTCTGACTCTACACAGGCAGGGAAAATGAATAAATAAATATCAGAAATTGTTATTATGTTAATTTTATTGAATTAGACTTGCAGCTCCAGAAACAACTTAAACAGAATCCAGCAATTCGTATCCACAGAAGACTTTATCAAAAGACGTACTGAAGAAATCCCGTGCATTGTGTGTTCTTATTGTCAAGATTGCACATTATTTCCAAAGCATTTTCTTCTTTTTGGGCTGTTTTTACTTTTTTTGTTTGTTTTCTTTTGTTTCAGAGGGTCATTATTTTTTGTTCACACCAGCATTATGGAATATAGGGGACTATATATTTATTGTTGTAGAATTGGCAACAATTCTAAGCTAGGTTTAAATCCTGACCGTAATGCGGGGCCGCGTTCCTATGGGTGATTTGCAGACCCAGACGGAAAATAGCTAATTCATCACATTATACATGAAATGTTTAAATCTGCATAACTATCTTTTTTCTAGATTGCATTAAATCTTGAAGCTTTGCGGGTCCTACACACTCTTCATGACCATAATGTAAATCACGGACCGTACTCTGGATACTATCTATGATATAGCCGAAATCATATTAATTACTAATTAGCCCGACTGGTTAGTCAATTAAGACTCATTAGTATTGGGAGGATTCCCCCCCCCCATTTCATTTTTTGGGGAGTGTGTTTCTCATACGCAAGCACTAAATAACATGATCTCTATGTAATTTACGTCTGATATAATACCCAGGATTACGTCTCCCAACACCCTTTAAGCAACAAGGCGGGTTTTTTACGCAAGTCCTTACATCAACATAGATATACGTTTTATCTCAAATCCGCTGGTCTAAATTACAATAGAAATTTCAAAGGAAAGCAAAGCGGGGATTCAGGGGGCTTATCATTATGGGCCATAATCGATCTCCCAAAATAAACAGAAGTAAACCCACCTCCTAGATGAAAGCCTAGACGCGGTGCGGGGCGGTTATGTTTACGATGCCTAAATCCCCTGTAATGAAAAAGTAGTGAAATATATTACTCACTTTAGTATTTTTCCAGCTGTCTGCTGCTCTTGGCCCCAGTAGTGCAGGTCTAACCCGAACGAGACAACAGGTGCTCTGGCCATCTCCTCCTCCGACTTTCCACTTCTGGAGCTCATCTCCCCAGACCCACTGAGAAAACATACAAGGAGATAATAAACCTCAGAGGATGTAAATACAGCCGGCTGATACATCTTTCCCTACGGCCAAGGTTTGCAGGAGGACTGAACTTTTCACCAGAAGGGTCAAAGCCAAGGAGCTCCTCTACCATGACCGCCCTAAATAATTCATAGTGATCAGTCAGGGTTCTTGAAAGCCTTCTTACCGGAACACGCCGAGATCCTTGAAGAATTTAAGGTGCTAAATTTTCCTACTGGAAATTGAACTCGCTAAACATTACATCAGAAGGAACAGTCAGCAACGGTTTATGAAACGCCCGGACATTAACAGTGGGGGAAAATGAGACAACTACAAAAGTGCCCATAAGCTGGTATCGCTACTCTGGAAGCGGCCGCTCTTATCTTGGTAGAGTAGTCGCTACAAAGAACGTTGTATATTGTAACAGGACGCATTTTATTATCCATTATACTCTTAATTGCAGTCAATCAAAACTCACGTTATCCTAATGTAACGATGTAAACGTTATTCCCTACTTTTCTCTCTTCCTTCATGCATTCTAGTAGTCATTAGATTAGCAGTAGAGTCAATAAATAACTTTCTATTGACCTTCAAGAGCAGAGGCTACCATGGTCTTAAGTGCTAGTTTGTACCATAAGCCACCATGTGATGGAAGCCATAGCTGTCTTTGTTCATCGCTGTAATAGGATTCCAAATAAAGAACATTACGGCCGTTGTGAACGCAGGCTGCTGTCTGCACAGTCTACAGAGAACTGCTCATCGCTGTCCATTAGGGTATAGATGCTATTATAGAATGCCTATAGTGAGTGGCCTTTCCATATCTTCTGGTTCAGGACACCAATATCACTGGGATGTCCCCTTGTGTTCTCGCACAAACACTTTATATGGTTACCTCGGGGATGAAGGAGCTAATTTTGCTAGTTTGTGCTTCATAAGTTTAAGTGTTGCAGCAGCGCAGGTAGGATCCAGCTCCTCGTCGTTTGATTTTCTGCGTCGTGGGGCAGGCGCTTTGGACGCTGGTTTCTTCTCTGGTTTAGATGATGCTGAAGGCTCTAGACCTGCAAAAGGAATGGATTATCTGCTGTTAGATCAGACGTAACAAGCAGCGCGTAACAACATTTTGACTTGCGATAGGAGAACCCTGATCCAAGAAGCTTACAATCCAGGAGGAGTTTGGTTATATCACACAGGAGGTAAACCGTCTATTAGATCACTAACCTTGTGTTCAAAATATACAATTTAATTCACCCATAATCTTAGAGATCAAGGCCGGCTACATCTCTTTGAAAATCAAATCACCCGCACGTTAATTTCAGAAGCCAATACGCGGCGTTAAACGGCCCTTTAGCATAAAACGTTAAAGGGTAACTTTGGGGTTGACGGTACGATAATATTTTTGTTTGCTAGACTGCTTTAGTAGATTATTATTTGATGTCTGAACACAATCATAACACGGCCAAAAGTGGTTTTTTTTGTGTGTGTTAAGTGACCAAATGGCACCTATTTGCTTTAGGCAATAAAATGGAGTGTGTTGGGAAAATCGATCGATGGAGGGAAATAGAGAAGTAGGGTTCTTGACTCCGAGATAGGCCGCTGAATGCTGACATTATTGATTTTAGCCAGTTCAGCTGGCCTGGTAATTAAAATGTAAATTTGAGAAAGAGATTATGTCCCGACAGAAACGGTGGGATTAAAACCACAGATAAAAGCCCCTCTGTGGAAATTCTGAGCGAGGGGGATAAAGGAAGAAACATGTATATTGGTCTTAGCAGCTGTGTGGGCTTACTCAGAAATTATATATATATATATATATATATAAATTTTTAATAGTTATAGTCTGAAACATTTTATTCTTTATTTTTCCTAAAGTGTATTTAATATAATATATTATATAAATATTTTTAATGCAATATTTAGATATAAATAAGTGTATATTATTTTAATTAAAATAAATTTGCATTAATATAAATCTATTAAGTGTGTATATATATATATATACACTTTTATATATATATTCAGAATACACATTTAAAAAATAATTATTATACAAAAAGACGACTGGGACTATTTTTTAAGCTATTCATTTTGCAAGGCATTTTTTTTCATTATTATAAATATTGGTAGTGAAACTATTGGTTCCTAACATTTCCAGTTTCAAGTACATTACATATGTTTTCAATTAAAGGAAATTGATATTAATTTAAATCTATTACAAAGACAGGTGTTGATTTTTTTTTTTTTAAACAGCGTAACACTAATTGTATCGACTTCACTAAAAGCTGTTAAAAAGGGGTGTTGATTTCTGGAATTGAATTCCGACAATAACGCCAATATTCATTCTAATCACTCCGAGCCGTCATCTATAGTAAATAATTCTAGATTGTGGGTATGTTGAAGTCCTGAATGTAAGACGAGCCCAAGGACTGATTAAGGTCCGAGTCTTTACATCGGGAAAAATGCACAGACTAGTTCAGCCGAATGGGTCTTTTCTGCTGCCAAACTCCATGTTTCTGTACATATATACAAGAACTCCTCATGCGTTTATCAATTTCAGGATATAAGGCTCCAGAACAGAGTTGCCGGGTTCACAGGACAGATATTTTTGATTGAAGGTCACAGATAATCTGGGACATGTAGCCACCCTGCAGTGACAAATAATGTATATATTCAAAAAGATCATTAATTACGACTTAGTGGCAGTTTTAGCCTTCAACAGAATGATATCCAAGCACCTTCAATGCTTAATTACGCATTAGGTTTGTTTTTTCCTAAATCTTTAAATAATTTTTATTTTAATAAATAATTTGAAAAAAAATTTTGTTTTAGAAAAGGCTCAGGGGGCAAAAATGCCAGCTTTAGGTAGAATTCAGTGCCTTGTCACAGCGCTGTATTTGAAAACAAAATATAATTCCTTATGTTAAGGTCAGGGCTGGACACATGCAATATTCTGACAGTGCTTGGACGACTATCCCCATCATGCATGAGTCCGCCGGTGGTTGAAACAGACGATGGGGTCTGTGGCTTCGCCGCTCCGTTCCACGTTGTGATGGGGCTGTTGAAGCGCTTCCCGCAATGATGAATTTATGAGTCTACGAGACGCAGGACTGTGTAAACAACATTTTTAATCAGCGCCTCGGAAGATAACTAGCGTCTCCAAAATGCAATTACTTGTTTGTTTTAATCATGTTTTATTATTGTCTAATTACCCAAAGGAAACAATCACTTTTTGGGTTCTCTATAGTAACATTACTTCTCAGAAGGGGCGACGTCAGATGAATTTTTAAGTTCATTGAACTTCTGCAACCAGTGGTACGACTTACATGGAGAACATTCGCATTGTAACATGAGATTTTATCATACAACGCGGCTTCTCATGTGAATGATAAAGTTACACAGGCCACGCGTTATATTACATTATATTTTAATGTGCCGCAGCCTTAGAATTCTTTCATGGAAGGATCCCCTTTGTTTCTTTATGTACCAACCCTCTCCCTCATAATCATCCCATCTGCGGCCTGATATATTGAGTACCGAGGCAAAATGCAATTACTGATAAAAAAAATCCCACAGGTTGTTCAACAGAATAGCCTAATCTTTGTATCTATATAGTGGCAAGAAAAAAAGGGGGGCCTTTGGAATTGATGGCATTTATGTATACATTTGTCTTAAAATATGATGTGATCTTCATCACAATAATGAACACACATATGATTGTTCTTGTCCATATTGAATCAGTCAAACATTCGCAGTGTGGGTGGGAAAATGTACACGAACCTCTAGGCTAATCACTTCAACAAAAGCTAATTGAAGTCAGGAGTTACTAAACCTGGAGTCCAATCAATAAAATGGGATACAAGATGTGTTTTAGACCTACTTTGACATAAAATAAACACTCAAACACTTGGAGTTTGCTACTCTCAAGAAGCATCTGCTGACAAAAAAAGAAATCTCAGAAGAGCTACAATCAAGAATTGTGGATTTGCATAAAGCTGGAAAGGGCTTAGAAAGAAATCTCAAAGATTAAAATATTTAAATATGCATCAGTCCACAGTTAGACAAATTGTTTATAAATGGAGAAAGGGGACGGTGAATTACGGTAGAGGGGTCATCATGATTTGGAGCTGCTTGGCTGCCTCAGGCAAAGTCAGGATGGTTGTCCGCCAGCTGAAGCTTGGTAGGAGTTGGGTGATGCAGCAGGACAACAACACTAAACATCAAAAGTAAATCTACTACAGAATAGAGCCCAGACATTAACCCATTAGAGATGCTGAGGAATGAGCTCAGGAGAGCCGTTCACACCAGACATCCTAGGGATATGGCTGACCTTAAGGATTTCTGTAAGGCAGAATGGTCTAAAATCCCTCCTGAACGTTGTGCAGGTCGGATCCGCAGCTACCCGGCGCTCTTGTTTGAGGTCATTGCTGCCAAAGGAGGTTGGACCAGTTTTTAAATCCAAGGGCTCGCTCACTTTTTCCATCAGCACTGTGAGTGTTTAATGAGTGTGTTTTTTGTTATTAGCTTAATAACATTGTGTTTGTCTACACTCATGACTAAGATGTGGATCAGATTTTATGAAAAATTAACCTTTGGAGAAAATCAGCACTTAAAGTATCTGGTGTTTTCACCGAGCGCATATTTTACATCTCTATAGACTAAATAAACCTATGGGGTAGGGATTGCAGAGTAAAACAAACAACATGTATGGGTGTGGGAGCCACCATCATAACCCCCCCTATGTTTAAATCTAATATGTTTCTACAAAAAGTTGATGGCAGAAATCTTGAATAGTTCTCATATAAACCATTAGAAGCAAAACGGAAGACTTCTGATAATACGCTAATCAGAAGAATAATAAAGCTGGCAGGGTCGGCGTATCCCGTGATATGAATTGCAGGGGGTCGAGGTGGCCCGTTTCTTTGTAATAAGCCAGTTATGGTGTTTTTTTGACACTTCCAGGCAGGTGCCAGGGTGCGTTAAGGATTTCGCTAATGAAAAGGTCATCAAAAATATGTAACACCATAATTTAGTCTGACACCCTGTAAGAGGTAATTGCTTCACAGTTCACTTAGCTAATTACTTAAATCATCGGTCAACCAAATGCACATGTCATGGATGGATCTGTAGTTGCTTTTTTCTATTTACATATTAAATTAGTATAAAATTATTGTGGGAAATCAGCTTCAACAAATAAAATCTATTTTTCCTCCCCACAGGGCACTGAATGGCTGGACTTGTTATCTAACAGGAATCTAAAAGACCCCCAGAAGTGTTGAGGAGATGTTGTCTGAAGGTAATGATTGCCCAAGAGCAATCTAAATATAAAATAACAGATGGGGGGGGGGATTCTGATCAAGCCAAGAAGAGAGACAGAGGGATTTGGGATTTAAGACTGTTCCTTCTAACGCAGGACACTTGGGAGGTATGACAGTGCTAGCAGTCCAGTCCAGTCTTGTAATACAGTCCTGAGCGGGTCACAGGGGGAAGACATTCAATGTTGCGCCGACACACAAAGGAACCCATAGTATTTAGCACATCCAGTACAAACGCGCCATGATTTTCTATGAAGACATTTTACGAGTCCATGACGTGACAGATGATATGTACAACAGCGTGTGTGAGAGAGCGTAGCGAGCCTTCTCATAAGGCACGTCGTGGCTTCCTTGTCACGCCGCTGGATATCTCACAGCGAACGCTGCTAAGAGGCGTCGGGTGACACTTCGTAACGGGATTTAATTAAACAGATTTACTGTAATTCCGGCGCCCCCGAAAAACCCATTTACTACAAAGGTATCCGAAGCTGTATATTTTTCTTCCACAGGGAATAAACATCTCTTTGTAAATATATCCCTTTGCAGCTCATATAACAGCTGCACGCTTTAAAGCGCAGACGTACGCGGCGATGAAATAAGCCGGCAGCCTTCCGAGGCTTCACCTCCTACAAGGTATTGGTTTATCCGGGGCCAATCGCCGCTTCCCCGTCTCTGCACCGACTTCCCTCGCAGCCGTCGGAGAGATTACCCACCCCACTGATCGCTTTATTACTCCGTAATGGCTGTTTATTTACTTTACTGCCGCGGTAACACGCGGGGATAAAGCCTTTTCACAGCCGGGCGGACTCACCGTACTCGGCGCGAAGGTGGTCGGGGATGTCGGGTTCGTAACCTTCCTTCTCGGGGACCTCTTCAAACTCGTCGTCATCCTCATCGCTAGCGTTCCCCTGCACAAGAAAACACAACACGTCAACCATAAAAATAATAACCACAGAAGACTAGCGCAACGAGCACGCTGCTTTCTTAAACGGGGGTATCTATGTTTAGAGCTGAAACAACGAATCGATAAAATCGATAATAATCGATAACGGAAATCGTTGTCGACGATTTCCGTTATCGATTAATCGAGTGATCGATTCGTTGTTGGAGCACTCGGCTCCTTTTACTTACCTCCGCGAGCGTTCCCCGCTTCTGCTACACGCTCTGCAGTCTCCGCCTTCTAGCTACGTGACGGATGTGACGCGTTCCGGAGGTAAGTATTCTTCATGTCTATGTGCACGGATCGCACAGAGCCACTCGCACAGAGCGAATCGCTCTGTGCGAATGGAGCCACTCGCACAGAGCGGTTCGCTCTGTGCGAGTGGCTCCATTCGCACAGAGCGGTTCGCTCTGTGCGAGTGGCTCCATTCGCACAGAGCGGTTCGCTCTGTGCGAGTGGCTCCATTCGCACAGAGCGGTTCGTGAGTGGGGGTGCAGGGCAGAGTGGGGGTGCAGGGCAGAGTGGGGGTGGGGGGTGCAGGGCAGGAGACTGGGTGCAGGGCAGAGTGGGGGTGGGGATGCAGGGTGTGAGTGTGGGTGCAGAGCAGAGTGGGAGACTGGGTGCAGGGCAGAGTGGGGGTGGGGATGCAGGGCAGGGTGTGAGTGTGGGTGCAGGGCAGAGTGGGTGCAGGGCAGAGTGTGAGTGTGGGGGCAGGGCAGAGTTGGAGACTGGGTGCAGGGGCACAGTGCAAAGTGCTGGGTGCAAAGTGCCAGTGCTGGGTGCAAAGTGCCAGGGCTGGGTGCAAAGTGCTGGGTGTAAAGTGCCAGGGCTGGGTGCAAAGTGCTGGGTGCAAAGTGCCAGGGCTGGGGCAAAGTGCTGGGCGCAAAGTGCTGGGCGCAAAGTGCTGGGTACAAAGTGCTGGTGCAAAGTGCTGGGTGCAAAGTGCTGGATGCAAAGTGCCAGGGCTGGGGCAAAGTGCTGGGTGCTGAGTGCTGGGTACAAAGTGCTGGGTGCAAAGTGCCAGGGCTGGGTGCAAAGTGCAAAGTGCTGGTGCAAAGTGCTGAATGCTGGGTGCAAAGTGCTGGATGCAAAGTGCCAGGGCTGGGGCAAAGTGCTGGGTGCAAAGTGCCAGGGCTGGGTGCAAAGTGCTGGGTGCAAAGTGCAAAGTGCTGGGTGCAAAGTTTCTTGAACAGTAATAGTCCACCTCTTTTCAGAATGTTTGGGGTTATTTTGTTTCATAAATATTGTGTTTGGGTTCTTGTACTTTGAAAATATTGTTTTTTATTACATCATAACAAAATAAGAATGTTAATGTAAATTTTAAGTTGTTTTTTAACATCCAGTTCATTAAATTCTTTTAAATAAACGAAAAATTTGCATATTGGTTTTTTTTATCCGATTAATCGATTAATCGAAAAAATAATCGGCCAACTAATCGATTATTAAAATAATCGTTAGTTGCAGCCCTATCTATGTTAAAGATTCCCATTGTCTTCAGATGTGGGTATATATATAAAATAACCCCCCACACACACACACACCCCTGGAGTAAGATGTGCAATCACAAACTTTGAGATCGCTACGGTCCCTTCTTCATAAGTAAAGAAGAGAAGGGATCTCTGAGGTCTTGAAAGCTTGTGCGAGGCCACATCTTCCTCCAGGAACACAGACCCACTTCAAAAGCATTAAAATTGGGGTTCGGTGGCTGTGAGCTTGCCTGCGGAAAGCAGGACTGCATTCCCCGCCTCGGGGGAAATGTACTGGAAACACTGCTGGTAAATCGCATGAGAAAATAGGGAATAAAGGACACCCTCCTAAACATTTTTAGGGGGGTAAATCAGTGTTTTTTTTATTTTCAAATAGGGAAAAGTACAGAAAGGTAAAAGGGGGAGGGGAAGCTCCTCAGTGCACACTGCAAGGTCCCCTACCGACTCTATAAAATAGGTGAAAGCTCCCCAAATATCCTCCTCTTAGTGCACTTAGAGGACGGAGTTGGGATATTCATCTATCCTATGTTTTCTCGTTCTTTTTCTATTGTTGTTTTTTTTTATTTAATTTTTAATTTAGGACGAAACGCACTTTTATAATTTTGTAAAAGTTTGAACTGTAAAGGAATTTTTTTTTTCAATCAAGACTTATTTTTTTAATTTTTTTAAGGGCATCAAAGCTAAACGGCGAGCACATGCATAGGTCAAAACACGGATACAAGTATTTTTCCATTTCCAATAAACAAAATCAGCGCAAAGAGTGCTTGCGCTGTGCGTTTACCCCGATTACCTTAAAAAAAAGAATCCGATTTTAATACTTTCCTAGCAAGAGCAATCACACCCAGTTAATAAAACGAGACAAAGTTAAATGCTGTTTAAAAGGGATTTAAGGTGAAATGAAGACATTTATTCTAAATTTTGTAATACAATAATTTTTGGGGTCTTTCTTCCTTCTGAAACAAATATGGCACATACATACATATACATATATATATATATACATACATATATATATAAATATACATACATATATATATACACACACATACATATACATATA
Source organism: Spea bombifrons (assembly GCF_027358695.1). NCBI lineage: Eukaryota > Metazoa > Chordata > Amphibia > Anura > Pelobatidae > Spea > Spea bombifrons. Next base: position 10,477,194 of record NC_071087.1, on the reverse strand, counting down.
TATATTTATATATATATATATATATATATATATATATATATATATATATATATATATATATATATATATATATATATATATATATACACACACATACACAGACACACACAGACCATCAGCAGACGGGGCCAGAAGAGAAATCCCCCCCCCCATTAGTTTGCATATATTCTTCTTAATCTCTTGTAATGAAGGGGTGAATTAATGCATTATTTCAATATCCCGCCCACCACTAAGTAAAAACCTTTAAAGGTCTTTCTATAGACCCCTTTCTTTAAAGAAAATAAAGCCAAATATGAAATTCCCTTCTCCTGAAACCCATAATCAGATGCAAATTCGTTTTGTTTAGGTACCATGCGTGACCGCGGCATTTAGACACCAAGGTATCCATCAATCACCGAAAACTGTAATTTTTGTTATCAGTCTAACAATAATCAAAAGGGAAGCCCTGCCACCGCCGCTGACCTGTGAAACGTCCCAATTATACCCCTCGAAATGACAGGAGCACTTAACTTCCTCGCCGAGCAAATGACGACGATCAATCAAGTCTGAATAACAATGAGCCGCGGAGCTGAAAATTATTTTTTGTACAGAATCACCCCAGGAATTTATGAAAGGTGAAAAGCAACCCAAGGTTTTAGGGGCATTGCGGCTCGGAGAGCGACAGCGGCGCATATCAAACACTAAACTGAATTTATGGGTTTTAATTTCACCCCCCCCCCCCCAAAAAAGGTAGATGTGAGTTTGGTGCTACAATGCATAACGTATAGCGCCAGGCTTTTAAATATGGGGGTCGTTTTAATAAAATATTATGCTTATTGCCAGGACCCGTGAATTTCAACGAGATCTGCAAATATCCGTGACTCCTTGGGCCCCGACCTTTACGGCGAGTGGAGCCGAGTAGCCTTTGTGCGCTCGCTATATCCGCATAGCAAACGAGATCCGTACGCCGCGAACAACGCCGCAGAACGACGAGTAACGACATGGAAAGAGATGATACATTCGTTTCCTACAAATAGCTAGTGAGTTTAACATACGGAGTATAAAAGGTCAACTCTGGTGTGTTTCGTAGACATGAAGGGCTGAGCTGGCCCTGCATAATGCATAGTTTAAGCTGTGACATGATTTACACGAGCGTAAAATCCAGCGCTTCACGTAGGTCGCCACAAAAGCCCTGTTCCGATAAACATCATTTTGTTCCGATAAACGTCCTGCAGCCCTGGAGGCGGCCATTGTTGTCAGTCATGTGACCATCTTGGGGTAACTTTCCCAACTCAAACCCCACACTGAGCTGATACTCTATAGCAGGGGCATCTAACCTGCGGTCCTCCAGCTGCTGCAGGACTACATCTCCCATAATGCTCTTTCAGCTAAGGGGCTGGCTGGGGAGTATGGGAGATGTAGTCCTGCAGCTGCTGGAGGGCCGCAGGTTGGACACCCCTGCTCTATGGCAATGCTAATGAAGTCTGTTTCTCCATAGGCTTTCATTAGATAGAGTGTCAGGCTGGGTGACTATGACCGAGCCGTTCTATTTTTTGCCACTGACCGTAGGATGACAGGGCAGAGTGTTTGTCTTCGTGGATTTGGCTAAGATAACAGAACGAGAGCGAATGAATAGTGAGTATTATACGTACAATTCTAAAGCATTTATGCTGCATCTGGGTTTATCGATATAAATGTAAAAAAAAAAAAAATCAGTATTGTCGAAATACCTTCATTCCCAATTCATTTTTTTGGATGAGCTCTTGACAACACCAATCCCCCTTTATCAAGCCAACAGCAACACTCTACACATAGCTAGGATGACATCTCAATTTTTTCCCCTAAAAGGTAAACATTAGTCCAATTAAAAAACATTCACTTTTTTAATTGATAAAAAAAAATCCTCCCACTGGATCGCGCTCAGCGGAGTTACCGAAAAGGCGCAGAGTATATATTTTTCTGCTGACATGTTAAATACCGCTAGAAAGTGACATCCGACATGCAATAATATTACCAGAAACAGGCGCTTGATGGACAGTACAACATCGCCAGCATAAAAGCTGTAAGGCAGCCGGGACATCTCCCCGTTTAACCGACCTTCAACTTTCTTAACCCACGCCAACGATCAAAAACAAATAATAAAAACAAAGAGCCTTCCAATAATCATTAATAATAAATACTAGAATAAAATATCCCGAAAAATATACAAACGTTCAGCCTGAAGTACATTATCATGTAAAGAATTGCTAAAAAAAAAAAAAAAAAAAAAAAAAATTATGATTCCACACAAATTTCGATTACATAATTCTTATAAAACCAACGAACGAAAGAGAAAAAAAAATCTCGGAAATAAGAATTACAAATTTAGTACGATGAATAGTGAGCAACGGAAAAAAATATTTAAGAATATATTTAAAATGATTAAAAAACAAGAAAACAAGACTAAGAAAAATCACCTGGAAAAAAACAATTTATTATATTATGTTTTTACCATAATGTGAAATTGTGGTCTGGCTCATCTACCAACACCTTTCAGATATTTTTGTCATTAGGTTTAAAATATATGATTAAATAGGATCGTGTCGAATAATAAAAATAACAGAAAAAGTATAAACAATAAAAAACTAAAAATAGGAAAAAAAATATTATATATATATATATATATATATATATATATATATATATATATATATATATAAAATACTGAATTACTGGAATTTTTTTAAAATCAGACCCTGAAAAATAGCAAAAACGAGCAGCATCGCCAATATAATAACGTTAGTGATCTGGGTTATTTATTTTAAATAAGCGTTCCTATGAAATAACGATACGTTAAGTATCCGGTTAGTATCTGTTCAGAGAGTCTGCGTTTGGATTCGTTGAGTGCATGAATGTCAGGAAAACGGATGCCGAAAATATAAATATTAAGGGTTTGAGACATTGATTCCGCTCTGTGTTCAGAGGACTTAAAACGACCGCGGAATTCCAATTAAACAAGCAATACGGCGCAATAAAAGACGTGAAAACATAGTATATATAATCACTTTCCGGAGCCGGATTAAGCGATCAAACTAATTATTTTCGCCAGAGCTGTGGAAAGAGAGAAGCCGGCCCGGAGATAACGTGTCAGCGAAATAAACCAGCCCGCTAAAACATGGTTTCCCGCTGCGGCCGGGGGTATTAAATACATTTTGCAATTAATTTGCTCCGCCGGTTCAATTACTTTCCACCTAACAAAGCCAGTGCCCCCCCCCCTGCCTGAAATAAAAACACACGGAGGGCTCAGAAGGCTCCGGCAGACAAGCGAAGTCTAAACTTCATTTGTCTTTGGAGCAAGCTTGATGGGGGCCGCATTTAAAAACCCATTCTGTCTTATAAAGTAAAAATTAAACGTACTCGGCTGTGATGGCCGCCATTGCGTCTGCTATTTATATGCTAATACCCTCGCGAGCGGAGGACCCTGCAAATTATTCTGCCGTGCCAATATCTCATGTGCATCTACCCAGCCGAAGCCTTCCCTCCTTAAGAGATGGGAGGCTTCATCCAAAATGCCTTGGAATTACTTAACCTCTAATGTACCAGAGCAAACACGAAAAAAAAAAAAAAAAACAACCCACGTCTCCGCTAGACTTTTGAAAAGCCATTTTTTTTCGTGCTGCGATTGACGGGAATTGGATTTTTTTTTTGTTTGCCGAGAGGGTGGTGGATACGTGGAACAGCCTCCCAGCAGAGGCCAATATAATAAAGGGATAAAACACGCATGGGATAGGCATGCGGCTCCGGAATCTAAGACGGGACCAACGGCCGATTAAGGAAGAACGGGCAGACTAGATGGGCTGGATGGGTCCGATCTGCTGCCGACGGTTAAAGAAGAGAGAATACGTTCACAGCTTCCACCCGTCAAAGATATTTCTCAAGAAGAGTTGGTAATAGATTGTCAGCTCACAAGAACAGGGACATCTTGTTGTCCTGCATCAGTATGTCTTAAAAGGGTGTTAATATTGCTGACAAACGTAACGTTATCGTTGATTTTCACTCCTCCCCTGGCACTCTGTAAATAAATGTAACGGGCTTCATTTTCTAAAACTAACATTTTAAACATGATTATTCATTTTTTGCGTGTTTTCCATGAGCCGAGTGTATAAAACCCAGACGTAACTGAAAGAGAAAAAAAATAAAATAAAAGTATATCCATGATTTATTGGTATAACGCACGCCCCATTCGTCTGCGTGGTCTCTGGTAAAGCCCGGTTACCGCTGGCCCGGCTCACCCCTTACATCACAGCGCCCTCTCCTGGCTAACATTGGACACCGACACAAACTGCCTAACCTGGCCGAGAAAGTACAGACACCCCCACGAAAATATGTCCTGAATTAGTTTAGGAATACATTTTAGGCAGCTTACAGTGTTAAAAACAAACGGGCGCAATATGAACGGTTTATTACTCAATGCAAAAAAAGGGTGAGAGACAGGCAAAAGAATTCTTGAAACTGATCTAAATGTGCACAATGGGCAACGCATAAGCACGCAGATCTATAACTACCCTCCTCTTACCCCCCCCATGTACAAACCAATGTTTAATACAAACCAGAGGGCCACATAAAATCAATTCAAGGTCTTATAAAAAAGAATAGTAGTCAAGAACTGCACCGACACATCGTCTAGAGGCAAAGGGTTGTGCACGACCCTAGCACTGAATGGGTAACCGGTGTAAAAGGCGCTAACTTTAAAAATATGTTTTATGGCCTGTGTGTATTCGGCAAACGGATACAAAGTCCCTGATCGGGTTTAGGAGACAAATAATAAAAATCACAGCTTAGTGAATACTATAAAAGCAGAGCAGAAAATGAGCAGTAATATAGCCCCGGTTAAATCAATTTTCTCATTCCACATTGAGAGCGCATACAGTTTTGTTTTTTTTCCGCTGAATTATCTTTGTTTACAGGGCAATTAATTTCATGGGCAATTTCCCTGGATTTGATACGGCACCCGGATGCGTTTATCTGTACGGGAAAGAGCGCGCGGGCCCTATCGGGACGCTAATACCCTCACGGGAGAAATCCGCGGCTTTGTCTCCTGCAAGAAAAGCCTAATTGCGTATTAATTCACAGAATTAAAAATTCAGGACAATCTCGGAAATTCGCCATCGTGGCACGTATTTAATGCAGGTGGTCATCAGCTCATCACAAGACTTTTTTCTGAACATAATCAGTTTAATAAACTAAGCTACCTCCTCATTTACTAATACTTAATTTTAAGTAACCTGCAAAACGCTAAATTACTGTAAAACGCTAAATTACTAAATAGCTCATGTAAACTTCCGTTTAAAACCAATGCCAATGGGATCGCTCAGCAAATGGAGATAACAATGAGGGAATGCAAGTGTATTTTACAAGCGCAGATCTCCGTACAAGTTTATCACCTTAACAAAGTTGCAGCGTTGTATGGAACAGACACTCTTGCAAAAAAACTGCAAGATGTATACAGGTTCTATAAGAAGGAAGTGGAAAAAAAATTATATATTCAATAATTTGCCAAAAAAGCCTTAGATTTTAACTACACTAAACTGGGATGTATTCAGCGGAATGCGGAACACATAATGTTTCCAGCGTGTGCCGTGTGCGCCCTCTGCTGGTCAGATACGGTAAGTGACAGAACCATAAATGACTTTTATATTAACTTTACTTTTGTATTATTTTGGAGGATCTTTCCTAGAAGTACAATTACAGAGTTACATTCCAAACAAAATGTTTCCTTGTAGACACCAGAACCACAGCAACCAACAGCACGGTTCAATCCAAATAAATACATTCAATCGGTTGCTTTAGTAATAAGAGCACTTTTTACACATTGCCTCCTTTTCCACATATAATTTTCCTTTAATTGAGCCTTAATGTTACAAAGAGAAGAGGCGCAGCATCGTCCTCACTAAAGTACTTACCGCCCCTCGCTTTCCGGCTTTACACTCGATGTTCATTTCCTTGTGCTTCCGCAACACGTTTTCTAAGTCCTTTTTTAGGTCGATCGCACACTTAAGACGGTCATCATTAATCCCGGCTTTAGTAAAGATCTGCAAAAATAATCAACAGTAAACTTGGTAAGAACTTTTTAATATAATAACTGTAAAGGTTTATTCACTAAACGGAGAGTTGTCACGAAAGTTGTGGCTTTTAACTCTCACTTCACGATACATAATGAATGACCAATGCAAGTAATTCCTCCAACAAAAAAGGGTTGAACTGGCCCTGTACAACGCATTATTTGTACTCTATTTCATCTTTTTATTTTGTAGGTTTGGTATTGAGTACAGATGATTCCACATTCCGAAGTCCAAAGCCAAATGAACATAGCGGCCACCAATTATAGAGTTTCAGTAACACACGTTCCTCCAAAAAACTGTTTTCATATTTATACTAAAGGTTAGGAGTCTAAAACTACATCTAGCTTTATTTCCCCGCGATGCCACAAATTGCCGCCCCTATCAAAGTGCTGCCAGGGTCCCACGGATCCATGTAAGGGCCGGCTCTGATGCCATCCATGATATGCATCAAGTAGAATTTACAAAATACAATTACAATCTCTAAAACACAGACAGCTAAAACCTTGACCGCAACATCACGATAAACAGTAAATCTGTCACCTACCTGTAACCAGGATTGGACTGCCGGCCAGTACTTGTTCTTAACGAGTGTATGCGAGTCCAACAGGCTGTTTACAACATCTGTATTGTTCTCGTTTTCGGTCACCTTAAGATCTGGGGGTGAGGGGGGATTGTGAAATATTGTGCATAAGCAGAAATAGAATTGGATACAAATGACAAACTAAGGAGATTGTATAACAATCAGGAGAATGTGACTACGCAGCATACGGGCTATAAAGACGGGTAACAATGAATCAAAGCCACTAACTCATAATTCCCCAAGTAGATCATCAACCAACGCTCACCTGTTGGGATTTCCAGACTGAGTGTATACTTGTGAGAACCAAGTCCATGGTCCCTAATGAACGACTCCTCCACTCCTTCATAGTCACAATCGGATTCCTCTGAATCAGAATCCTTGAAGCCATCACCCAACTTTTCCACGGCTCCATTTTCAGAGATCTTGCTGGGCGCCACGACCGGTGACAAGTCTTTGCTACAACATGGCCGCTCGTCGTCGACACAGGACTGAGACTGTATCCGATTGGCCGGTTCGGAGAAAATGTCATCGGTTCTGCTGTACGTTTCCCTCGCTGAGTCTTTTTCATCCATCACCACTGCAAAATCATCCGGATCGGGCAACAAAAGTTTAAAACAGCTCTCCATTTCCCTCAGACTTGACTGGATCTCGGACATCATCTCTACGAAAAGCAAAAAAAAAGCATTCTGTGGGTGAACACGTCTAAAAAAATCATCCATTCTGCAATTAGTATAAAGTGCCGTCTATCCCTCGATTCCGTATTAAGGGCTCATTATTATATGTAACATTTCACGATTATTTTTCCATTTTGTTTACTCTGGTTTGTAGCCCCAATTTTTTGTGGTCTAATAAAAGTTATTTTTTATAGGTTATCCCGATAAAACCTTCATAGCCTGAAAAAACTGCAGACAGAATTCTGTTCACAAATCACCTGAGATAAAGCAGACAGATGGGGCGTGAAATACGGCAACCAAGCCAACACAAACCCTACACTCACCCCTGTCTAATACATACATATTGCTTATTCTAGTTAGTGAACAAGATGCATTATTTGTGCGCTGGACTATAAACGTAGGATTTGCAAAAGGTGGCAAACGTACATTGAAATTTATAAAGCCTATAAAACAAATTTTGCCCTCCTGACCTTCCATTTCTTCACTTGCTTTTCTAGCCTTTTCCTTATAAATATTTTCTAGACGTTGCTTCTTTTCTTCTTCCCTCTTCCGCTCCGCTAACGTCCTCGATCTCACGTCTTGAAAGTCTACCTGGAAAGAAGTTACGCAAAATACCGTCAGCCAAAGACACACCCAGATAAACGGTAAGGCACATAACGCATGTCCGCTCGACGTCTATTCTAAAGAAGACTCTCGACAATCACCTTTTTGTTCTGCTTTAGGAAGTGGTATCCCAGTGACAGCTTCTTGTAGGCTTCGCCAAATTTCTCATGCCATTCCTGAACGGTCTTGATGGCCAACACTTTTAATTTCTGAGCCACTTCTTTGGGAGGAGGCAAGGGCTGCTCGTAATCCGTCTCCACGGTGAGCTCCAGAAACTCCTGGAAGTTGGAGATGATTAGAGTCCGGAACTGATGCGAGCGCGCAAAGAGCTCGCTGGCTATCTGGAAGGCGGACAGGCGGACCTCGGCATGCTCCTCACTCAGCTGGGTCATCAGGAGATGGTACATGTGCTTTATGTGCTCATCGGACGACCTTCAAAGAAAACGACACAAAAATTTAACAGTGGGTTGTCCTTAAACACATTAAAAAACGTATTGTGAGCCCATGTACATGTACGGGCTTTGTCACGAAGGGGTTAAGATGTATGCAAACATATCTTGTCATTTAAACACTGAAATACAGATCTAACATGGTAAACACAGAGTAGATATTTCTTTTTTAATCTCCCCACAGGATTTTAATCTCATTCTCTCCTCTCTGGGTTGTTCAGTTTTGAATGATATTATGTTCTATGGAATCTCAAAGTCCTCCTAAGTAAACAGACTTATATTGCAGTTTCTTTTAGTATTTGAAACTTTTCTCATTTGTTTTGTCCCAGGCAAAGATCCAAATAATGATTACAGTATGAAATATCATACTTGCAGATTTTCTTCAGCTCCTTCATTTTCTCCGGATTTAGTTGGGGTTCACCCGACGTAGTTAGCGATTCAACCAATTCGCTTAGTTTCTGATCCATCTCTAAAGATCATATATTTCTAAGTGGTAAAGAGGGGAAAAACAAAGTTATTTGTTAGCAAGCATAAAAGAATTTCTAAACATTTGGAGGTCGCTCTAGAATAAGATACTTCTCACCTACCTTCTGGCCAAATAGATTGAGTCTGTCCATCACTTATTGGGATGCTCAATAGTTTTTTATATATATTTATTTTTTTAATATTCATTAAATATAAAAAGTAACAGAAACTTTAATAAAGCTTTTCAGTTAAAAAGGCAAAAGCGGTGGAAGCTTAATTCTCCAGAGTCAATAATTGATGGTTTTAGAAAAAGAAGAGGATCCAACAAAAAAAAGTGTTGACATTAAAATATACTTTTTCCCTTCACCTTTATAAAAATTAAGTTGTTTCACAAGTTAAACAGGTAAAAGTATAATAAAAATCCCCAAAACTTACCGATCTCCCCCTGACTGCCGGACTTCACAAAAGGGGCCTTTTTAATGTCACACACTTCATGTCGTTCTGCACGTAATGGCCTTAAAAAGCGTTGTTCCGTTGCTATATTGTGTTCTAATAATAAAGAAACATTGTAACAAAGTTTGGATGTAGTATTACGTGCCAAAAAAACCCAAAACAGATTCTATAATAAATACTAATAATAATACATTTTCCAGAACATTTTATTTGCGGTGTACATGTAACCTATTGTTTAAAACAGATCCATGTATTTCACACATGCTTATTGATAAAGAACTGCTTTTCATGCCGATATTTATGAAGCAAACCAACTAATTATATTTTTTGGCACGATTAATTCATAGGGCGTTGATGGAAAAATACTCCGGGCCTGGTATAATTCACACTAAGGCCTTACAGCTTGCTTTGGGACTTGGACATATTTCATTTCATATAACAGCATAAAAATAACACCTGTGCCAAACGTCGCCAAAGATATTACGCTCCTGATGTAAGAACGGAGGATTTAATACAATGAAGCACAGTGTAAACCATGATTGTTATGCAGGCTATGTCCTATTAGTCCATTTTAGAGCGCTACAGAATATGACGTTGCTACATGAAATAATACATTATTTTTATTATGATTATTACAACGTAGCATGGCCTATGCTGTATGTGAAGGGCTCTCCTATGTCTGAGGGTAATACCAGCACTTACAAGCCTAGGCATGCTGGCAGAAAATAGGACACGGAGTGCAAAGGTCTGCATGTGATATAAGCAGGCAACCAGAGGTACCCCGGCCCCCAGCCATTCATGTACCTCAGGAGGGACCCCAAGCCCAGTGTGGCCCCCGTGAGTCCGTACACACACACCTCAGCTCACCCGGACACCGGAATACTACAAACAAGAGGCAGTCTAGGCACGCCTCCAATCAGCTGCTTCACGCCACTGACGTAAACGCGTTTAAGAATTGCTCTAAGCAGCCCTATGAGAACAGTTCCGTAAAGGCCTCAGCTGGTTGTGCCGCCATATCTGTGGAGACCAAGCTACCGCCGCGTCCAGTATTGAGTGCTCCGAAAAAACGGCGTTAGGATGGAGACGCAGCACACTGAGATGTGTTATCTCGAGTGCTTATAATTCCAGATTCTGGTTGGTTGACGTCGGGTATCGACGCAAGGGGGGCGTGACCTATGGAGGAATGATGCTTTTGCGAATCAGATGCAGTCAATATATGGAACTAATTGGTGACCGGTCTAAATTGTCTATAGGCTGAGTCGCGACGGGTAACTGATTGATTGATGGGTTGACCTATCAGCACCGCTGTTTGCAGCTTTGACTGAGACCTCCCTGCCCAAACCCCACCTGCTCTGTTATACAGTAATCTCATGACTGGTACACATGCCGAGTGTCTCTGTGTAGAAGAAGTCTTTTTTTGACTGCTACTCAAAATTTCAAATGGGGACAAAAGGGACAATTCTCTTTTAGGCGGTGTGGTTAAGGGGCTGTCTATATAAATTAGGTATTTTAACCCCTTCAGTCCCTTACATATAGTACCCTATGGGGTAGTATTTTTTATACTTATGGCTTAACGTGTGTGGGGGTTGTGAACGGGGGCAGGAGGGTTATACCTTTTAGATGTTGTGATAGGGCAATGGCGTGTAAGGATTTTTATTATTATTATTATCTTTTTTATGATTTGTTTTTATTTTATCTTTTTGTATTTGTTTTTAAATTCAGTGCATTATGGTTAGAGGTCCTCTTAGGGACCTCTTGAACATGTTATTAATGCCAGTGATGTCACAATGACATCACCTTGCTCAGTTTATTGTTTTTTATTATTATTATTTATTGTATTAACAATAAAAAAAATCACAAACACTTTTTTCTCTTCCTGATTTGTGTTTCAGCATGTGAGAAACATGGTTTCTCACTCTCCTCCCCGTGATCCCCCTGCACCGATTGCATAGAGGTCACAGTGTCTGTGATCAGTTCATCTGATATCCCAGCAGGGTCTAGACAGACCCTGCAGGGGATATCCTGTCCTCCGGTGACCTTCCGGGTGATGTCAGCAGTGACGCGACCCGGAAGGGAATGCACGATAGGACTTTTCAAACCGTAACAGTTTTCCAGCATTCACGCCGGAATCTGTTACAGGAGATCGGGCAGCGATGCTGGCTTCTGCTGACAGGGGGGAGTCCAGGCTGTCAAACAGCCTGATCTCCAGTGTAGCAAGAAGGTCAGGACGTACCGATACGTCCATAGGGGATTCTTCAGATGCGTTTTATGGAGGTACCGGTACGTCTATAGGGGACTGAAGGGGTTAAAGAGGCCGTTTGTTGGAGGGCAGGCGGGTGGGGAGTGGGGCGTGCCGCAGCGGAATCCTGCTATCGCAAGTTTACCCGTAGTGACCCAGAGAATCTGCGCTTCATCCGGAGTCTCTGGGTGAAGCACCGACAGTTCCCAGGTCTGGTCAACATACTCGGTGCTAGTGTATACTGTACGCGTGTGCTGTTCGTTTCCTCCCCAATCTGCCTAACTCTCTCCCAGACACCCGCTTTACAAGCTGCTCTGTTGGGTTATGAGCTTCTCAGCTTCCAGGTCAATAATACTGTAAGTCACATGTGGCGTCAAAACGCCCCCGAGAGATTTAAATTAAAGCAAAAGAAAGGATTAGAGTATAATGAGTCTCGTGTTAATTAACAGCGGAATAGTAAAGATTTACATGGGGAAATGAACCAATAGGAGTTAATCAGACAGCCGTTCGATAAGAGACGATAAACATTAGCAGCACCAGGCGCTGGGAGATGGCTGGGTTTATGGCGACTGGGTTGGAAACTTGCCTGTTGGTCCTGTATAAGGAAATATTTCTTCATAGCTTGGCAATCATTTCTTAATTATATCATTATTATAATATATCTCAATTTCATACCTGCCAACAGTCCCAACTTTGCCAGGACAGTCCACATTACACTCGCGTTTAAGCTGTGTATGGCTGAGAGATGATATGTGTATGGCTGGTATCAGGAGCCCCAAACTCCATGGGACAGAAAGGGGGTGGGGCCTGAAGTAGGTGGAGTCACATAACCCCACCCACAGGAGACCCGGGGCAAAAGTTGGCAAGCATGCAATTTAAATGAGATGATAAATAACAGCAAGCGCGTAGATGGGCGGCCCATTATAAGATAACAGCGAGCTAAAGTGATGGCTGGAGCCCACCTCTAATGAAATGAAGCGTGGAGAAATAAACAAATAATAAACAATTAGCCTGCAGCGAAGTTATGCCGACACTTGTACACCTCTTGGGTTTAAAAATACAAAAACACCCCAAAATTTAGTGAAATACGAGTTATTTAACCCCTTCGTGACAAAGGCTGATTTTACTATTTGTACCCTTCGTGACAATGGCCTTTTTAACATTTCTGCGCTGCTCGTGTTTAGCTGTAATTTTCTTCTTTCCCGTTTACTGAACCCACACAAGTTATATATTGTTTTTTTCAGGACAAGAAGGGCTTTCTTTAGATGACATTGTTTTGATTGTATCATATTATTTACTATTAAAAAAAAGTATAAAATATGGTGAAAATTTAGAAAAAAATGACTGTTTCTAACTTTTAGTTGAAAAATCTTTTACTCATCTATAAAAGGTAATAAAAAAACCTGCTAAATAGATTCTACTATTTGTCCTGAGTTTAGAAATACCCAATGTTTTTATGTTTTTTTGCTTTTTTCTACACATTATGGGCAATAAGTACAGGTAGCGTTTTGCTATTTCAAAGCCATTTTTTCCGAATCTGGTAATTCTTCCCCCCATGTGCCATTTCGGGTATATTTGAAGCCAGCAAATGCAATTTACCCAGTCATAGATTTTTGAAAACTAGACAGCCCAGGGTATTCCAAATGCTAGTATTTTAACCCTTTCAAAGCACTAATTCTACCATCAGCCTTTGTCAAACTTTATGGTAGTAATTTTTTTTTGCATTTGTTTTTCCACACACATTTTACTTCAGGTATGAATTAAAAAGTTCTCGTATATGTCACTATCACAAAACACCCCAATATGTGTTCAGCAACATCTCCTGAGTACAGCAATACCTCACATGAATGATTTTGCCTGGCTGTTTGAGGGCAAAAGGGCCACATTTGGGGCATGCTCATTTTTCAATGTTGAACTTTGGCATTTGGGGATCCACTGCCCATGCCCTATTTGGTACATCTTTGAGCCGGGCCATTTCAGTGTGCCCAACAAAACCATATATTTTTGAAAACTACACACCACAGTGTATTTTAAATGCTGGTATTTTAACTCTTTGCATGCACACATTTTACCACCAGAATTTTTTCAAAGTTTGCAGTAGTATTTTTTTGTGTGTATTTTTCCCCCACACACCTATGTTATGTATGAATTTACAGCTCCTGGTTTATGCCGCTGTCACACGACACCCCAATATGTGTTCAGCAATATCTCCTGAGCGCAGTGATACCCCACATGCATGGGTTTGTCATTTTTTGGGGGAACTAAAAGGCCACATTTGGTACGTGTGCATTTTTCTAATTGGAAATTAGATGTGTGGCCATCCTTCCCCCGGTGTTAATTGGGACCTTGTTGAACCCGGCCAATTCAATTTACCCCATCAAATCATACATTTTTTAAAAGTAGACACCCCACGGGCATTTAATATGCCAGTATTTTAACTCTTTCCATGCGAGAATTGTTTTAAGCTAATATGCCAATTTTAGGACTTGCTCACAAAAATATATTTTTTATATATATATTTTATTTCTTATTGCCTTTTTTTAAAAAAAAATTTAACATTTTTTTTCAACTTGAAGGTTCCCCTGATTATTTTTACATTTTACTAGTTTTTTACTATTTTTTTCTAATTATTATTAATTTTATTTTATTTTTTTATTTATTTTTACTAATCACACTGTGATTAGAAAGCTGGGCTCCATTGACTTGCATGGTGAATGCAGTACCTGTATTCAACCTGCAAGTGGAGCCAGAGTTCTCTAGAGGGTCTGGAGACCATCTGGCGAACTTTTTCACCTTTATTGTTTTTTTTCCCGGGCCGCCGCCATCTTGCGGATGTCGAAGATCACCGGCAGCTGCGGCTGTGACCGCTCTCCGGAGCGGTCACAGCCCATCGAGAGGTAAGTGTTTGGTGTCGCTGGATGCCTCCTGATCGAGGCATTCCAGCGACACCATTTAAGATTAGGAGGCGATCAACGAAACGCTTTTAAAACGGGCGTCCGCCGCCATACAAAGTATGGCGGATGTTGACGCCCCGGGGAGGGGCCAGATATGGCCCCTTTGTGCCGATCATGGCGTTGCTGAATGCCTCGAGGTCGAGGCATTACAGCAACGCCGTTTCGGTGCAGAAAGCGAAAATAGATCGCTTTCTGCACCCGTTTAAAGACGTGCCGGTCCTGGCACGTCGTCATTTGTCGTTAAGGCCTTGATTTTCCGTGACGTGCCCGGACCGGCAATTGTCATCAAGGGGTTAATCATGTAAATTTAAGCTTGTTTCTATGATTTCGCAAGGAACCCGTAATTGTCATGCGACATAAAAAGCTGGCACTGACCTCATAACTTAACCTTCAGAACAAGAGAATAAAGGGACAGATCTGATAAGGTTTTCTTCATTCGCTTCCTAGATGTAAATAATGTTTTGTCTCAGTGGAACAGCACCTTTAATTTCAATATCTCTTTCACACCCGGCATGTACAGACACCGCGTCCATAGGCGCTCACGTGGAGTGCCTCGTAACTCACACACACGTTGGGTAAAATAATCAATAAGTCCCTGGAGTCGGCCGGCTGCTTGTTTAACCCCTTAACGACAATCCCCGTACATGTACGGGGTTGCCGTGCAACGGGTTAACGACAATGCCCGTACATGTACGGGCTGCCGTTAAATAGCTGCATCGCCGCGATCGCGGCGTTTTCGCCGCGATCGGCGGCTTTGCAGCATCCACGGAAGCCTCACAAGTGAGGCTGACCGTGGATCCGGGGAGGGCAGCCCTCGGCAGCCCTCCCCGGAAGAAAAATGGCCGCCGCCGCACCGATCATCAATGATCGCGGCGGCGCCCGGCTAAAGCTGCTTAGGAAGCGATCGGAATCGCTTCCTAAGCATAAACTGTGTTACTGACATGCCTCGATATCGAGGCATGTCAGCAACACAACCCCCCGACCCCCGATCGCCTTGTGATTGCTCCGAGGAGCAACCACAAGTGCCATCCTGTGAATGACGTTGCCGTCATTCACAGGATGGCATTAACAATAGATATGAGTTCACAGAGGGTCAATCCAGACCCTCTTGAGAACTCTCGAGCTCCTCCTGCAGGTTGAATGCAGGTACTGCATCCAACCATGCAAGGTCAATGGAGCCCAGCTCACTAACGAGAGTGACTAGTAAAAAAAAAAAATAAAAAATAAAAAAAAAATTAAAAAAAAAATTAAAAAAATGTCAAAAATATGGTAACATGTAAAAATACCCATTGTCACCAAAAAAAAAAAAAAAAGTTTTTAATAAGCAAGTCCTAAAATTTTTTATCTTTACAAAAATTCCATTATGGAAAGAGTTAAAATATTGGCATTACAAATGCCCATAGGGTGTCTAGTATTAAAAAATATATGATTTGATGGGGTAAATTGAATTGGCCGGGTTCAAAGATGTCCCAAATATGGGACATGGGGCAGATGTCTAAATGGCAAAAAAATACACACCTCACAAAGGCGGCCTTTTACCTCCCAAATAACCCAACAAACCCATGCATGGGGGGTATCGCTGCGCTCAGGAGATGTTACTGAACACATATTGGGGTGTTGTGTGACACGGACATACACCAGGAGCGATAAATTTATACCTGAAGTACAACATGTGTGAAAAAAATACAAAAAGAATTACTACCATAAAGTTTCACAAAGGGTAGTGGTAAAATTAGTGCATTGAAAGGGTTAAAATACCAGCATTTCAAATACCTTGGGGTGTCTAGTTTTTAAAAATATATGATTTGATGGGGTAAATTGCATTGGCCGGCTTCAAAGATACCCGAAATGGCACATGGGGGGAAGAATTACCAGATTTGGAAAAAAAGTTTTTGAAATGGCAAAACGCTACCTGTACTTATTGCCCCATAACGTGCAGAAAAAAGCAAAAAAACATAAAAACATTGGGTATTTCTAAACTCAGGACAAATAGTAGAATCTATTTAGTAGGTTTTTTCATTAGTTTTTGCAGATGAGTAAAAGTTTTCTGTTTAAAAAGTGAGAAAAAGTAATTTTTTAACAAAAAATCCCCATATTTTATCATTTTTTTTATAGTAAATTAGATGATATGATAAAATGAATGGTATCTAAAGAAAGCCCTGTTTGTCCTGAAAAAAACAATATATAATATGTGTGGGAGCATGAAATGAGAGAGAAGAAAATCACAGCTAAACAGTAACACTGAAAAACGTTAAAAGAGCCATTGTCCCACAATATACTACGAGTAAAAACCCCTATTGTCCTTAAGGGGTTAAGTTACCGATGTCTTCAATCTGTATTTACTTCTTCTTCGCGTCCGTATTCTCTGCGGAGTATTGGCATTTCCCTGATTGACTGTATTTCTCTGAGCCGGAGTCATTATTTCCTCCGTTTGTAACTACATGCGCGCTTAGACTCTTATTTCATTTCTAAAGCACCATCGGTCTGAGGAGGGTTTTTTTGGCAGTTTCCGAGCCCGGCGGAGAACGTTGCGAAGCGCGTTCTCACTGATTGTGCCGTAAAGGAGCTTTACAGAATCAGCACTTGGTTTAAATACAAAAATAGATCAGAATAATTATTATAAGCGTAATAGCCTGGGTCTTCTTAAACTGGCATTTAACCTTAAGGAACCTGTTTAGGCTATCTGGCATTGTGGGCTTGTGCCCAGTGGGCTATTGGCCACCATGGCTCTACTGGAGCTACCGATCTGGTGCTGCTACCAGCTGGATATGCCCAACCACACACTACGTGAGCGTAAAACCATAGCCTGCGACCCTCTCACATCAGGCTGTCGGCAGTTCTTATGCCGCCGGCAGCCTCGTCATCCCCAGTCCAGCCTCGGTTGCTGTCAGTCCGTAGAGTGTTGTTGGAAGCAGAGTGTCCTGCGGAGTATATATGGACACTGAAGGGACCCGTATTTTTTTTCTTCTATGTTTAAGATATCAATTGGGCAAACCGTACTTTTCGTACACGAAGTTTGCATCACCAATTTCTTCAGATGAAAAGTAAAGCTTAATGTCATTTTAAATAATATTTTATTGAAAGTATTTACATTGGATTATACACTGCTGTTCAAAAGTTTGGGGTCACTTAGAATTGTCCCCGTTTTCCATGGAACCAGCTAAGCCGTGTGACGTAATTACAAAAGGGTTTGCTAATGATCAATTAGCCTTTAAACTTAAAAGAACACAGAAGTGATGGGAGTGATAAAGGGCCACTGGAACACAGGAGTGATGGGAGTGATAAAGGGCCGTTGGAACACAGGAGTGATGGGAGTGATAAAGGGCCATTGGAACACAGGAGTGATGGGAGTGATAAAGTACCATCGGAACACAGGAGTGATGGGAGTGATAAACGGCCATCGAAACACAGGAGTGATGGGAGTGATAAACGTCCATCGAAACACAGGAGTGATGGGAGTGATAAAGGGCCATCGGAACACAGGAGTGATGGGAGTGATAAAGGGCCATCGGAACACAGGAGTGATGGGAGTGATAAAGGGCCACTGGAACACAGGAGTGATGGGAGTGATAAAGGGCCATTGGAACACAGGAGTGATGGGAGTGATAAAGGGCCATTGGAACACAGGAGTGATGGGAGTGATAAAGGGCCATTGGAACACAGGAGTGATGGGAGTGATAAATGGTCTCTGTAAGCCTAGGAAAAGATTCCATTAAAAACCAGCCAATTCCAGCTACAATAGTCATTTACAACATTAACCCTGTCTGTGCTGGATTTCTCATCCATGGATACAATTTGCCTTTCTTTCAAAAACAAGGAATATAGAAGACCCAAAACGTTTCAATTTTTTTAGATTTTTTTCTTTAATAATTAGTTCTCCTACACATAAGAAACCCTATTTTCGGACAATAAAGATGCCTTTAAAACGTCTCTCCTTGGTCTAAGAACTACCCTGCAAAATAATTATCATTTTCCGGTTTTAACACAATTAGGATAGATATGACACAATGTCGTGTATAATTAAAAAAGCGCTTCGTAGAGGAAGACAGAGCGCTGCACAAACATTTGCCCCCCATTTGTAAATCTTGCAGCGTTATCCAGGAGGTGGCACTAAACGCCTCGTTTGTTTCCGATGTTAAATATAATCTTAGATGTCTTCAACGTGAATACGATTGTCCATAAAGAGCAGCTAGGACGCCTGCTATTAACGGTTTAGCTGCATATACACTGAAATCCAGGACATACTGGACGGGGTACCTTGTCCTGAAATAAAAATTAGGACCTCAAGTTATTAAATTGAACAGTCAATGGCATCATTTTACTGTTTGAGACTGTTCCTATTGTGCAAACATATATATATATACATACACACATACATATATATATATATATATACATATATATATATATATACATACACACATACATATATATATATATATACATATATATATATATACACACATATATATATATATATATATATATATATATACCCACCCTCTCAAGCACAGACCATCATGACGGAGCTACATAGCCCTTAACTCTGCACCCCCTGTATCTCTACCCTCCTATCCAAATACACCCCTAACTGCCCTCTTCGTTCCTCTCGTGACCTTCGTCTCTCTTCTTCCATCATTACCCCTCCCCACTCCCGTATTCAGGATTTCACCGAGCCATACCCCTTCTCTCGAATTCTCTCTCCCTCGTACGCGACTTTCAAAAGCTCTCTGAAAGCCCAGCTTTTACGAGAAGCGTACAACCTTTCTTCCCAACACTCCCAGCCATCATCCCATCTGAACGACCAACCTTTACAGATCATCCGGACCCCATCAACTCATCCCCATCCGAGCCTCCTACCGTTTCAGTTTCCCCTCAACTACCGACTAGATTGTAGGCTCCCAAGAGCAGCGCCCTCTTCTCCTTTTGTACCAGTTTGTGGTTTGTGAAAATTATTTGTAAAAACTTGTCTAAACCTCGACGATAGGATTTCCTTGTACTCCAAAACGCCAGGAGCTGTAGAATACGACGACGCTTCTATAAAAAACGCTACTAGGATTTTAAATTTATAATCTTTTATTAGCTAATGAACACCAACATGCAAAAAATAAGCACTAAATACAAACTGCTACAGCACGGATTTCTAAAGACTATAAAGAGTAAAATTCATTTTTGCGGGTGGTGGTTGTTGGATTACCGGAACAGAACCACGGCGCTCGTAATGTGCAACGTTTAGATTTTAGAATGTATGCAAAGCTCCGGGAAACCATTCCAGGGGGCCGAACGCCCGACACGTATTAATATTTCCACGTGAATACATTCTCAAAGCAAGAAATAAGGCCGCGGCACTAATGATATGAGATCCTAAAGACCTATACGCTGAACTAGTAAAACGTCGGAGCCCTGCTACTGGACGGACATGCAGAACAATCCATGTCCTTATGGCAGTAAAGGGTTAAAAAATAAACTAATTTAAATCCTTAAACATGAGAACTGCTTAGAAGCCTCAGTCTTGACTTATGTTACAAAACTCACAATCAAAATGGTATTTTTTTTACAAATTTTGCTTTTTGCACTTTATCTACGTGACATTTTTTGTGGTGTGTGTATCGTTGTTGCTTGTTAATCTTTGGTCGCAAGAGACAATTAATGCAACCACCGGACAGCACTGATGCACGAGGCTGCCCGTTGTGCGTATTTACAGCTCTCTGTCGAGCTCTCTCTCGTGTTTTTTTTATTTTTTATTATATATATTATGTTTTGAGCAGGTTCTGGAGGCACAAGGAGTTTTTTTCCTGATCTACATGATGTAGACTTTCTCGGCTTGGGAGAAGTTGAAGACTTCTTTGGTTCTTGGACAAATGACTTTGTCATCTTGGCGAATGGAAAGCAGAGACTATTGGGGGGAGAGAGAGAGGAAAAAAAAGTGAGGGTATATATATAATTTTTTTACATATTTTTTAATATATTTACGGTCAGCGAATAAGTATTTTTTCCAGTTAATTATCAACTTTAAGGCAATAACAAAACTACAATATATATATAAATATATATATATAAAAATATAAAAGTAATAGTATGCCAATATGCGCAATCGCTTATTAGAGTAATAGAATACCACAAAACAAGTAATTTGCCATATTTGTAGCTTTAGTTTCTACGCTGGCAGTAGGTAACGGCATAAGAATTTATAGCTAAAACCTTGCAGTTTTGAAAAAAACTTTTGCCCCGTACGTTTTCTATAAAACCAGCAGGCCGTGTACAGATGTAAATAATAACCCCTTGATACTTTTAAAGGGAGGCGCAATTTAAAATGTATTATTCACTTACATTGTACCCATATACATATCCATTAGGAAGCATCATAGGTGGATTGTTCTCATTCATAACGTCTCCTGAAATCTTGCAGACCAGCCTGGAGTTGGCACAATGTGCCATAGGAAGGGGCTGAGCCAGCTTGTTCAGAGACTTGCTGCAGACTGGACAGTCTGGGTTTTTGGAGGTCCCGTCCTCTTTGTAGCACTGTCTGTTAGCACCACGGTCAAGGATCACTCAGCAGAGCACACGAGACAACCCCAGGTCCCAAAAACATATTATCATATGTCTGCGCGCCAATTCCTTGCTTTGTTTTATGTACACGTTGGTCATTTCCGCAGCACTCCAAAGACAGAACGCGTATGCGTTTCAGGGCGTGCTTCCCATTTCGGATTTTGATGTATACATTTGCAGGTCCTGACCAGACCTTTGGGTTAAGCACCATACCTACCACACAGATACCCCCTTAATGGCGCCCAGAGAGGGCTGTAAATGGCAGGAGAGTCTCGGCGGGGTAAAAGGGCCGTGCAGTCCCACAGATTCAACTCAACGGTAAAAATATAGCCACGAAAAATCAGATAGGACTCACCCAGTTGGGGTAACTTTGACGTAGTGGTGGGTAAAGCAATATGTGGCCATATAGCACGACGGAATCCCCAATATTCATGCCTCAGATAGGTTCTTTAAATAGTATCTGCTGGGTATGCATCGATTCCTTGCTTGGTCGTACGGCCCGTGGGGTCTGCCCATTTCCCACATTCTACTGATTTACACAGTGATTACGCAACATTCAGGACCTTGTCACATCTACAAGAGGCAAATCTGGTGGGGGTTCATTGGTTAGTTACCCTAGACCACCTCTGCTCAGAGAGCTGTTATAGGTTTTCAAAGTAGTTTTAAGACAAAAGGATACGGTGTTTTAATGGCAGAAAGTCCTGCTTGAAGTGTTATGGTAAATACAGAGTTGTTTCCCAACTGATGTAGCCTATAGTTATCGTATCTAAACTGCTGGATCAGCATCCTCCATCGCGCTGGGTCCAGAAGGTCCTGAAGAGTAAAGAAAAAAACAAATTTATATTTCAGGTCTCAAAAATGCACAATTCCTCTATAATTAGACGTTGTCCACCAAGAACCAGCATCTAATGAGCAACAAATTAAAGAAAACATCAATTTACGTTACTCCTTCACGGCGTCCTTTGGATAATTCTTATACAAATCACTTTGTATAAATGTATTGTATATACGGGCCGCATAAATGTACCTTATACGGAGAGATGTGAGTATCTGATGGGAAGGCCAGCATCCCCATCACTTGCCGAACTTCATCTAGTTGGCTTCCCTCTGCTTGACTAAAGTGTTTTCTTGCATGTCTGTGGTTTAAAAATAAACAAAAAACGCAAAACTGAGTGACCTGCTTTTACCGTAACATCAAAGAGCAAGTTCATCAATACTGCGGGGAGACATACACAAGGAGAGTAAAAAAACTAAACTTTGGACACATTTGGTATGAAATTAAATGTAAAAAAGTTTAGAAACAGAAGGAAGTGGTTTTTTGAACCTCACCTAGCATTAAATATTTACGCAGAATATTATATATAATTAAGCATTTCTTTTTGTGGTGACAGCCGGGATATACATTATAATCGCCGACAATACCAACCTAGGAATGTATTAAGCACATTAATAATAAGTACACCGCCCTCACACCCCCGCATGAACACACAAAAGGGACAACACACACTGCGACACAGGAAGCACTCTCTGCTCACACTCCAGACAGGAAGTGCCCATGGAGCAAACCACTTAAGACTGGGGGAGGTGGAATACATACTCGTCTGGTTTAGCTAGCTTTCCCTGCAGCTTCTGTGCTCACACAGCAGGCGCCCAGGCCACTGAATGACGCTGAGTAAAGGGATAGTAGTGCGTGGGCCCCTAAGGATCTGTTGGTCCTGGGCAGCTGCCTATTTTGCCCTGCGGTAGGCTGGCAGCCACAGCTGTTTGGTCTTCTGCCTGAATGGATGGATCTTTCCATTTTGCATACAGTGAGATAACAGAGTGGACTGTACCACCGAGGTGGAAGGGGATAACGGGCGGTTAGTACATCTCTACGGGGCTGAGCAGCTGGAAATGGGGGACAAGAAATGGACCAATAACATGTTCTGGAGGGACGCTGCAAAGTCTCTAAACATTGTCCCTTTATAACACCACCACAAAGACAGCATGTATTATTATAGACCACCATATACTGTAGCGCGGTTCAACTGGTGTAGCAGAACGCATTTAGATAAATGAGAAAATACAACTTCTCAAGCTGTTTTGTTGCAACAGCCTTCAAAGCGCTCCAACCGCTGCTGTCCTGCACCATACTTCAATATAATCAGCCTCGTGAGGGATATCTCAGTAAATGTATGTACTATAGCTAGAGGCTATATAATAACACTATGTAATAACACATTGAGTCAACATCGTAATAGCCAATTAGATGCGCGAGGACAGGAATGTCCGTTGTACTTGGGATTATGGGCAGACAGCAGGCCAAAACTCACAAAGTGTCCAATACCCCAATGTTCTAGTGAACATAGTAACATATGGCAGCATCTCGTATGTGTGGGGAATAAGCCCATGCAGATTAAACATGGAAACTTTATAGAAACAAGGGTTCAAACGTTTGATTTCAAGAGGACTGACCCAGGAAACCTATCACTGAATACGATTAAGGGACATATTAAGTGGAAAAAATAATACAAATATGATGCGATGACACTACGGGAAATAACCACATCAATGGAATGTTCCTGCCGATTGCCCTTTATTTGCAAGACGTGCTCTTTATACATAAACCCCCCAAAAGCTCTGACACGGAGAGAGGGTGTGAATGGGCACCCCGCATTATGTTTGTCCCCAGCACAGGTTTTATGTCCACTTTCAATGGTTCCCAGAAGATTTTATTTGGGGAGCCACAGCCCTGCTGAAGACTGCAATGGTCTGGGCTGAGGGCCACACATGAGAACCACCACGGAGCCTACTACGGCTTTATTTATGATGAACACGGAGTACAAATATATTCATCAGTATTTATTATCTTCAGAAGAAGAACATGGCTGGTAACGATTAAGAGGCTTCGTGGGATTTTTCAAATATATTTGCAAAAAAGCATATAATCGTTTATATTAATTACTCGAAGAATACTTTTAGGTTTCGATTTGCTGAGGGATCCCCAAAAAATGTAATTTACGCATTGATTTGCATTTTCCGAAATTGAGTGGGGTGAAGCTTAAGAGCATCTAGAAGCATTAGTATAAACTTCTGCCCCAGCCGTGGTAATATTGCCCGGTTCTTGAGTTGAGGAGGGTTGGGAGTGGAAGCCGTATCAGTTATACGGTCGGAACATTTGGGAATTTTGTAATAGAGCAGAACGATGGACTTTAAGGTTTGTAGAGGGTTGGGGTGATTTGATAAAGGTGTTCTTTTTAGCGCCCTTTAACTTTTTTTTGTGGCTTCATGTCTACCCTATATGTGTAAGGCTCCGCGGATTGTGGATTTTTAACTCATAAAATGTCACCCCTCCCCCACAGTACAGGCAACATCACGACAAGAGAGGGGGGGATTCTAGTAGAATAAAATGACCTAAAATTGGCACGTTTGAGACTTACATATGACGTGCAACATAATCCTTAATGAAAATCAGATCTCCTTCTGCAAGATGTTAAAAGTGATGAAATCAACAATTAACTCTAGAAAGTAAAAAGCTGCAATCCTTTTGAAGGGAACAAGGGTTGTAAGGGTTAAAACATGGCCGTCACTGCAGCCTATCCCTCATCTCAGGCCCTGGGGAAGGAGTAATCCAGCCCTATGTGAAGCTTTATATCCCCCCCCCCAAGAACCAGCTTAGGTAAAAAACCGACCAATACAAAGTGAGGGATATCACAGAACCACCAATGAATAGCATGGGGGGCGTGTTTATACCGGCTCATGGGATGGGAGAACTCCAGTTTCCCGCCAGAGGGATATTTACCCCCCCACGTTAGGCTACGTGGAAGGGACAGCAATCATGCTATGCTATTAGTGGTTGGTGATCCTAAGGACACCCTCACAAGCACTCAAAATCCCATCACCCCCATTCTGCCACAGTTATCTTAACAGATTTACATATGGTTTTTGTAATTTCACCAATTCATAAGACTTTGTGCCTTCTAAATGACCCCATTATGTCAGCATTTTGGTCATACGGAGCATATATGCACAAAAAAACTAAAATTTATAAAAAAAAAAACGAAAAAAAAAAAAACTAATATTCTATTTCTTCTTTATTCACACCAACTAAGCCCAAAACAGAATTTCAAATATTATACTGCTTGTAAACTAAAACAAAAAGAACTAGACATTTACTGCACTGTTAGCCCACAGGGCTGCCGTTTTACAGCCCAAAACCCCCTTTTTTTAACCTCATAAAAACGTTAAGTGTTGCCTTGGGTTCTTACGCAGCATTATTGTGTACAAATACAGCTCTCACGTTAAAGGTTCCTATAAATTCTATTTTTATTTTGTTTAAAAGTTACATTCGTTAAGGATCTTGGATGTAGAACTGCAGATATTCTTTACGGCTAATAAGATCCGGGGCAAAATAATTGGCACGCTTATTTAAAACGTCCTAAAAAAGGGCTGACGTTCAAATTTGGTTAGTAATTTAAGGGGAAAAAATAAGGCTTCTATCAATTTGATATAAAAAGCTGAGACTATAGGAAAAAAGTCAGACTTGGTTCTGTTCCAGCTGCGTTTCCACATGATAATCTGCCGATTCCATGACACCGCCGGGGGAATCAAACACCTTGCCCCGGGACCACAAGTAAATTAGTGATTTCATTCCTGCAGGCTGGTTACTGAGAGTAGTGGTAGATAAATTGAACAGCCTCCCAGCAGTAGTGGGGCCAATACAGCGAGGGTGAATTCAGCGATCCTGAATTTGAGACGAGACCAAGGGCAAATTAAGGTCGTTACATCAAGACTAGAGGAGTTGAATTGGTCTTATCTGCCATCAAGTTATCGGTTTCGATGTTCAGGACTGTAAGTAATACAATTGAACCCGATTTTCAATATAAATCAATGAATTATTAATGCGTAATCTGTTTATTGGAAGGACTTTGTATTGTACATTCATTTTCAGTCACTTAGAATATTTTAAGCCATCCACACCAATTAAGGCTACTCGCTGTATATATATTATTCATACCACCTCCTTAAAAATTCATGCATGCTGAAACTAACTACAGTTAAAAGGTAAGTAACCACGTATTTTAAGCGGTGTCCTGAATAGCTATAAAGTCCCCTCCAAACCATCAAACTGCCAGTAGTTAACTCATTAAGGACCAAGTTCACCACAAGCCATGTTCAAACATATGAAACTGTGCACACGCATAAGGCAGGTATTAAAAAATTGATGTAAAGAATCATTAACTGAAACAGAAGCAGCTGCGTAGAAGGAATAAAACTTAGGTGAAACTAACAAGGTGAGGTTGCTGAAGACAGTTTAATGTGAAAAGTCATCCACCATAACAAGACTGAGGACAGCAACAACACACAAGGTAGCTACACTGCTTCAGCAAGGTGTTACCCAGGCAGACATTTCAAGGCAGGGGTATACAGATGTTTTGTCCAAAAAAGAACCGTATCCGCAGTGGTAGGCCAGAAAAAATGACCTCCAACGTGGAAACAAGGCCAAGCGATTCAACTATTCCAGAAGTTCCACAAGTTGGGGTGCAGGAAAATGGCAGCAGGTGCTGTGGACTAATGAGTTAATTTAAATATTTGGCTGTATCTGAAGGCAGTTTGTTTGCCGAATGGGTTGGAGAGGGGTACAAGCAGGGCCGGGCCTACAATGGAGCAGAGTGGGGCGGAACGTTTGAAGCAAGCCCTTTTTTGTTTGTTTGTTTGTTTTTTAAAGCGGAAGAGAGAGAGGGCGCTGAGTGGTTTTCGCTTACCAAGTTATCAGTACGCGCTCGGCGCCCCTCTCTCTCTCCTCTGCGAGCCCTCTAGCTCGGTCTCGGTGCCGGCTTGTAATGCTGAGCACCGGAAGACAACGTCATTTTTGGCGCTCAGTATTACAAGCCGGCACTGAGACCGAGCAGGGAGACTCGCTGCAGGACTGCTGAAAGGTAAGTACAAAGGGGGGGGGGAGTAAGGGTAGATAATGGGGGGGGGGCAGCATTTTAAACTTCGCCCCAGGTGGCATTATGTCTTGGGCTGGCCCTGGGTACAAGAATGAGTGTTTACACACACACACTGTGTGTCTGTATTGTATGTATGTATGTATATATACACACACACACACACACTTAATTATCTACATACATATGAGGGAATCAAAATATATACTGTAAAATTGAGTATAATATGCACAATTTACCCCCTTTTCAAGAGTCAAAAAAGGGGGTGCATATTATAGATAGCACAATGTGTTTATGCTGCGTGAACACTCCGATGAAGCGTGACCGAGTCACAATCAATTCTGTGCTACTATGGAACGCCAGCATTGAACGAGTTAAAACAATTAAAAATAATTTTAAAAAGTAGGGCTGCAACTAACGATTATTTTAATAATCGATTAGTTGGCCGATTATTTTGTCGATTAATCGATTAATCGGATAAAAAAATACCTTATTTTAAATTGAAGAAAAATTGCAATAAAAAACGTACAATTTACACTTTCATCTCTTTATTGCAATGGCCTCTCTCTATTCACCTTCTTATTTTACTGACATAATAATAAAAGCTACAAGAACCCAAACACAGTGCTTCTCAAACTAGGTTTTAATACAAAGTTATTAGTAAATATTAATTCATATGTTAACTATTTTTCATATTTAATAAAAACTGAGAAAAAAGCCTTGTTTAAATTTTTGTATTTACCAAACTGCCCCCAGTTATGCACATCTGACCCCCAGCTTGCCACACTGCCCCCATATATGCCTTATACCTCTTATATGCCAGATTCCACTGTGCCCCCTGATATGCCTTATACTCCTTATATGCCAGTGATATGCAACTGAGCCCCCTGATATACCTTTTACCCCCAGATATGTTTATGCCCCCCTGATATGCCTAATATCCATATGCCTTATACCCCCTATATGCCCTAAAAATTCATAATACCCCCCATACACCACTCTGGCTCCTCCCCCTCCCATACACCACTCTGGCTCCTCCCCTCCATACACCACTCTGGCTCCTCCCCCTCCCAAACACCACTCTGGCTCCTCCCCCTTTCATACTCCACTCTGCCTCCTCCCCCGCCCATACATCACTTTGCCTCCTCCCCTCCCATACATCACTTTGCCTCCTCCCCCTCCCATATACCACTCTGCCTCCTCCCCTCCCATACATCACTTTGGCTCCTCCCCTCCCATACTCCACTCTGCCTCCTCCCATACACCACTCTGGCTCCTCCCCCTCCCATACTCCACTCTGCCTCCTCCCATTCATCACATTGGCTCCTCCCCCTCCCATACATCACTTTGCCTCCTCCCGCCTCCCATACTCCACTCTGCCTCCTGTGAACCTCCGTTTCTGACAAGACACCAGGGAGCCGGGTAGAGAGGCAGAGTGGCGTATGAGAGGGGGAGGAGCCAGAGTGGTGTATTGGAGGGTGGCTCCCATACACTCCTCTGACTCCTCCCCCCTCCCATACACCGCTCTGCCTCTCTACCCGGCTCCGTTACTGAAGGCACTTTCACTGCAGCTTCATAGAAGCCACAGTGTAAGTGAAGGGCAGTAACGGAGGCTGTCTGTGCGATGCAGACCCCCACCGGCTGACAGAGAATCATCCTCTCTGCATCGCACAGACAGACTCCGTTACTGCCCTTCACTTACACTGTGGCTTCTATGAAGCTGCAGTGAAAGTGCCTTCAGTAACGGTGCCGGGTAGAGAGGCAGAGTGATGTATGGGAGGGGGGAGGAGGCAGATGGGAGGGGGAGAGAGACGGAAGTGAGAGACCGGCCGACAGTGAGGGGAATCCAGGTCTCCTGCAGCGTTGCGGGGGATCTGGATTCCGGTGTTATAATCCGATCTCTGTTTGAGGTCCGATTATATAAAGAGAGGAGTTTTTCAGAGCATTTGCTCTGAAAAAAACCTCTTTTTATAATCGATAAAAATCTATCCGATTAATCGATGATGAAATTCGTTGACAACGATTTTCATTATCGATTATTATCGATTTTATCGATTAGTTGTTTCAGCCCTATTAAAAAGTCTTCAACACCATTGGCCTGAAAGTCAACAATACTCATAAACCACGCAACAGAAGATGAGGAGCTGTAGACGGATATTATACCGAAAATAAATCATAGTAAATATATTGTATATACAGCAGGTGCAAAAAATAAAAATGTGGCGGTAAAAGACTTCCGTACCTGACAGCATCCAGCCTCTTATTTTGTCGAATAAGTTCAATGAACTCCTGAATCCTCAAACTGAACTCCAAGCAGCTCTGTAAGAGCAAAAATAAATGCATAAAGACTTGGTGACAAGCATGGACTTTTTACTATCCGTTATTTATACAGCGCCGGCAATTTCCGCAGCACTTCCAGTCCGTACATTCGAAGGGTCCGACAACTAGAACCGACGGATTAGGAAGAACACATGCATTAGGTAAAGAGCCTCGCTCGCAGGCTTACCATCTAGACAATGCATATTATCGACATATTGGGCAACTTTCCACTCAACAAGGAGACCAACAACCCCAGAGAAGCCTGGCATTTAGTACGCGTAACACTTGTTCTAGGGTCAAGAGAAGCCAAGCGTGACTTTTTTCCCCCCAAAGTCCCCCAAAATCAATCGATTTCTCTTTTTGTAAGTTGCGAACACGCAGTGATGGCCACTCGGGTTTATTTTAGGCTTTTCTGTTTATTTCGGGAATACATAGGACTTCTTCAGTGCTCGCTGTTCTTAACTCTATACCGGAATTTGCAACAAGATTTTGTTTTACGCATAAGTCTATTAGGTTTTATTTCCTATTGTAGGGGTTTTTGGGTGATTACAGAATGGTCATTTAATTCTAAAGGTTTCCCTTTTTTGGTTGAAGATCTCACAACCTTCAGTGCCAAACATATGCAACCCGATAAGGACAGAATATATTTGTTTCACGCAACTTCTTCCTTGTTCTTCCTTGTTTTCCAAGGTTACATGTAAATTTTAATAACACTTTTCAACGTATTTCGAAGTTTGAGGAAGCAGCTCGTATTTGAGGAGTTACAGGCTGCTTTCTCCGAGTGACTTCTACTCCCGGCAGCTAGTGATCCAGTCACCGACAATTAAACATCGCATTCTGGGGCGGGGGAGAACATTTCATGCTAAATCCATACGGGGCAGATTCGTTTCCCTGCATTTTGCGCAGAACCCGTCGTCCCCTTCACTTCTATCGGGAGAAAGAGATCCGATTTCAATCAGTCCTAAAGAATACAAAAGGTTTTAGAGTAATAAGAGTGATTCTGGAACTCCGACGATTCTTTGCCGATTGACAGTTGTCACAAAACAGGAAATTTTATCGGTTCTTGCCTCGGCAGGCCAGCAGGTCTCAAAACTCCCTTAATTAAGAACTTTTCAGAAGTTTTTGAACTTCTACTGGCGCTTAGTCCTCTTGGTGTGTCCATGGATGCATGTTCCTCACCGTAGCGGTCCGAAGAAGCTACAAAAGTAACGTAAACGTGGAAAAAGCCTTCACTACCTTCTCCTTCCGATCTTAAGCCATCTATCTTAGAAACCGGAATCGAATCCCCAGTACAAAGACCTACGCAGGGGGTGTCGAAATCATTGAATTCCCCTGTCCGGAATTTTGCCTTCAGAACGTTAGAAAGCTTTTTACATGCAAGTCTCAGAAGAGAGAGACTTTAAAGCCATACGAGAACGCCTAACATTATCATGTATCAACACAGACGTTTAATAACTTTGTACGCTGCGATCATGCCACGTATAATCGTGTGTGGATTTGGGCTAATGAGCTATAAAGGAACTTTAATTTGACTTTAAACGAATTTTGCACGGAGAGAGTTTAATCCATTCCAGATCATAAAGCAATCTGCCAAGCGTGACGCGGGACACACAGGACGGGGGTGGTTGTTATAGACAAGCCAAATGCAGAAGAGATCCTTTCAGATTTGGGGGAGGGGAGCAGAATAAAGTGAACAAACTTTATTTATTTATTTTTAATTAAACTTTTTAAATTCATTATTAAGAGTCTAGAGAATTTTAATATAGGTTTCCAAGGCATATTCAGAAAGTGTTTTTTTTTTGTTTTTTAATTGTTTTCTAATTTTACTACTATTTTTCGCTATTCCTCAAAGCAATAAAATAGCAGTTCTTTTTTTCTTTAAGGTCCATTTTTTTTTCTAATTTAGAGATATGAACATGAAGATTTTGTGTGGCTACTAATGTATAGTCTGTATCAGCCAAAAAGTGTTAATTCATGCAATATACATTAGTTAAATTTAGTTATATTTTATATTTGCATCATGATTCATATTTGACATGAAAACGGTATTAACGTGACTTTATAAAGTTTTTAAGTAGACATTTGCACATTTCCACACAACAGTTTGTAGAAAATATTCTTGGCTGTGTTATTATGCGTTAAACAAGCTACAGCCGATTCATAGAAAATACGACATTAATCAGAAAATAACACTTTATGGGTTAAAAGCTTTAGTTTTGTGTCACATCAGAAAAGGGAGACTACAGAATTGCAAAAAACAATGCCTTTATTTTGTGAAGCATTTCGTTGCCTCCTAGCCGATGTTTGCATTGTAACAGAACTGCTATCACACACGATGACAATCGACAGCTGGAGCGGAGTAAAGAGTCACTGGACTCTGGAGTTGTGGAGATCAACCGCGCGCCACCTGGAAGTGTGACGGGCAAATCTGGGTTTGGCGGATGCCAGGAGATCGCTACCTACGGGAAAGCATATCACCTGCCGTAAACGTTTGGTGGAGGAGGGATAATGGTCTGGGGCAGTTTTTCAGGGGTTGGGCCCCTTAGTTCCAGTGATGGGTAATGTTAATGCTTCAGCGTACCAACATATTTTGGACAATTGTTTGCTCCCAGCTTTGTGGGAACAGTTTGAGGAAGACCCTTTTCTTTTCCAGCAAGACAGCGCCCCGACACACAAAGCAAGCTCCACAAAGACACGGTTGGATGAGTTTGGGGTGGAAGAACTCGACCAGCCCCACAAATATAAATATGCGAGTGCCCACCAAAACAAGGGAGCCAAAACGCGTGCCTTGAGGTCTTACTAGAAGAGAAATACCTGCAGCCCCTCGGAAAGGAGAAGCAAAATGAGGAAAAACACTCTCCCAACGTTATGAGCATACCGGGCCTTCATCAGGACAGAAATTCACAGAACCGACCCCAACATGTTAGTTAAGACGCTGTGATACGCACCTTCATTTTCCTAAGCCTCGACTTATTGTCATGGCACCAGGCTAAGCACGTCATGGTTTCTTGCCTTTCCAGAGATTCCTCTACTTCTTTAGCAGTCAGGAACATTTCAATATTCACTAGGTCCTGGGAAAAGAAAAAACATGCTTTAATATATTATATTTAGATTTTTTGATGACGCTAAACACCATGGGGGGGATATTTCAGTGAACATAAAATATACCTGGGATATTAATAATTGGGGGTTTTCCGCTAATTATTAGATTAAATGGCAGTCTCACCATAAAACCTTAAGACCTACAGTCAAAGCACTGCAGATCAGAGCTGCCACCATTTGCAAATGAGCTCCTGGAAAGGATGATCTCATTTGCATGAGGGGACATATACCTTGTTACCTATGTATTTTTTTTTCCCAGATCATAAGATATGAGATTAGGGGGTCAGAGTGGTAATGTAAGATAGCTATCTCTCTTTAAGTAAAGTGAAACTAAGAGGAACAGCCTCCCAGCAGAGGCGGTAGAGGTTAATACAATAAGGGAATTTAAAAACGCATGGGATAGGTATAAGACTATCCTGAATCTTAGACAAGACCAACGACTAATTAAGGTCTGGATCTTTATATTAGGAAAATGGAATGACTAGATGCCCCCCAAAGTGTCATATCTGTGTAGTATGCAACGCTTTTATTTCACAAAGCGGTTTTAGTCTCCACAATCTCTCTTCCTATACCTTGTAAGGTAGATTCTTTGATCAGTTATCACACAAAATGCAATTAATCATCTTAAATTAAGTCGCTGGACCCCAGCTGACCCCGATTTGGTACCATCTAGTAAACAGGAAGCAGGAAATTCTGCATTAAATCTCAAAACCATTCTAGTTAAGTGCAAAATACAGATACCTTCCGAAAGCAGAACGATGAACAGCCTTCTCACCGCAGCCAAAAGATGACCAGACTATGTTTTGAAACTAAATTGCTCTATTTGGCGTCCGTGGAATATCCACTTTTATAACTTATTAGGAATGGAACAGAATACAAAGTATACCTGGTTACATTTAGCAAATAAGCTTTCCGCTGTAAATTACGAGTCAACAAGCAAGACGGGTTCCCTGGTATCATTAACGCTGTTTGAATCAATAGCCAACAATTCCAAGAGGGCCACAAACATTCTCCACTTAATTAACTTCCATGGGACCGGGGGCAATGCAGGAACGGGCAAATCCGGTCCCAGTCTATGAATCCGCTTCCTGCTGGTTTCTTGGAGCAATCGCAGGCACTTTTTTGGTTTAGAGACAAGTTTAAAAAAAATATATAAATAAAGAAATCACGACCAAACCAACAAAGAACATCTGTTACAGAAGGCCAAGGCCGTTGGAGGGGGTCGAAACACAGGAAATATCTAAATATCTGTGTCCCAGCTCTGGCTAATGGAACGCATTCCAGAGACATTAAAAATGTGAGTTCCGAACCACGAACGAGGACCGTAGGCTCAGGAAGCCACAGAGCTAAAATGTGAAGATCAACCAGAAATCCAGCCCTTTCAGTAGGAAGGTCGGCTCTAATCCTGAAAACAGTAAATATGTCTAACACTAGAGCATACTATCTGCCTCAACCTCAGGTCCACTTATAGAGAGAAACCTAAAAGAAACAAATTCCAGACACTGTACAAGAACCATGAAAATCGCTACTCCGGAGGTCCTACACCGACTAGCAACATCCCGGGCAAAGTTATGATCTCATGGTGTGTAAGAGGTGGCAGCATGATGTCACATCACTCCTAACAAAAAAAAAACACTCTGAAGGGTTAACAGTTATTTTGTTGTTCTCACCGAGTTGCAGAACCTCTGAAAACACAGAACTGAACTAATAAAATGTTATTTTATCTCCCATTGACAATTCAACTGTCATTTCCCTAGACGCACAAAATTTTGAGTTATTTGCAAAAAGAACATTAGAATTTCTATAACCCACCAAACGAA
Source organism: Spea bombifrons (assembly GCF_027358695.1). Taxonomy (NCBI): domain Eukaryota; kingdom Metazoa; phylum Chordata; class Amphibia; order Anura; family Pelobatidae; genus Spea; species Spea bombifrons. The sequence goes on along the minus strand of NC_071087.1, from coordinate 10,442,977 downwards.
GCCGATGCACTCACGACAAATCCTACAATCACTTTCTGTACAACAATTTAGCAAGAACAGATTGAAAACTGTGATTTGAATCAACACAAATTCGAACGAGTACAATTGTTGGCATACGATAGCCGAGTGTCATCTTTAACTTTTTCATCCCTTGGAGAATACGTAAAAGGGACTCGGCAGAATCACCGCTATGCGGCTGCACGGGGTCCCCGTCCCCTTGTGGGAGACTGCTCTGGCCGAGCACACCAGTCCGAACCATTTACTCATCACCAGCCAGCACTGGTGATCACAAAAGATTGTCAAAGGGTCTAGAAAAAGCGCGACTTAGTGCATAAAGTACGCCTAATGATATCAATGAGAGCACTTTCCTGCCAGTGATTGGCACCAGACAGGGCGTGGCTTATATGGTAAGATTATTATTATTTTTATTTACAGGTAAACAGGTACTTTACTATACAGCCCGGCCAACAAAGAATGTATAGAGCATTAGACTGCCCTGATGTAAACTGAGTTGGTTGGCTTCCAGACCTTTAGATCCAACTGGGAGCCTTTTGACCGTCGAGACCCATGCCTAGGGTCTTCGCAGGGCTTCCCCCCTGCTGTCATATTCTCCAGGCAGTAAACCCAGGGGATTTATGAAATATTGGCCGGGTTATTTATTGAAAAGTGACACTCCAGAGTAAATAATGACTTGTTTCACCTTCCAGTACTAGTTTCTAGACATAGTGTAAATGGGAAGGAGAAAGGGTTCGATTAAACATCCAGGCCAGCGAGAAAAGCCGGTTTGCTTGCAGTCCCCCTAATTTCAAACACGACACTGAAACCATGGGATTTATAGAACAAAAAGCAATAATTTATTATTGGTTAAAGAAGAAGACAAAATGGGAAAAAGAAAATCCCCTTGGGCATAAACCCCAGCGCTGTATACAGTAATGTAGGTTAGCGTCGTCAAAAAGCTGGTTGTCCTACAAAATTCTTTTATCTGCAGACCTGGAGCCCGCAATTGTTGTCAATCCCGATATTGTGCGACTTTTCCTGCTCAAACACCACGCTGAGCTCATGCTTTATGGCAATGCTAGTGAAGTCCATCCTACATAGACTTTTAGCCTTGGCTAACCTAAGTGCACAGGTCATCCGAACCGAAAAGGGCAGGAAACAAAAACGTGTTGGTGTCCGAAAACAACGAGACCAAAAACGTATTGAAATGGTAAGCAGATCAGAAGCAAATCGTCCTGGTTAAGATCCAAAACCAACAAAAACTGAAAGCCTCAGAAATATTGCACTGAACGATCAGACATGAAGTATTTGGGCCGCTCCTTTCAAACATGCTCACTGTTGATGATGATGACGATGATGATCTATGGATAACGGGTGTTTCCTTTCAGCCGCGGTAAACGTTGCTAGCCGGCTGCGACACCATTTCTTAAAATTTTGGTGACGGAAAGCAGGCCGTCTCCAAACAAGTGATGAACCTGATTTATTTTGAATTGGCCTCCGCCGCGATTAACTGCATAAATATGTCATGCTGCGACCGTTCATTCTTAGAAGGGGAAGGAAAAAAAAACACTCAGTGGGGAACTGCAACAATTCAATGTACCGCTAACGCAATAATCCAGTCCGGAGAATGTTTGTATTAACATAAAAATGAACTCGTTCCAGCACATTTAAAGTGGATGGATTCCCGAAGGCGAGGGGCCGGGAAAGAAAAAAAAAAAAAAAAAAAGAAAAAGAAAAGAAAAGAAAAAATTCTTACAATTGAAATATACTCGGCGTCTGTCATATTGTGTGAATAACGGGGCATTATCAGCTGTTAATGAGAAGAAAAATAAATCAAATGTGTACCAGCTTCAGATACCCTCTCAATGGGAAATGCCCTTAAATCAAATAGAACACCTATACTGCCCAACTAGACAAGCTATAGGGCGATGGCCGACGTAGACCACGATGACGAACAAAAATAACATTATTGGAAGCAACTTTAGAAAGTCAGATGATGAAGATCAATGAACCAGACAGCAAAAAAAAAAAAAAGAAAAAATTTAAAAAAGTAGATTTCAAAAATAAAGAAAATTTACCCCCTTGCCTAGAAGAGGAATGAGAACATACTTAAAAATAGAAATTTATAAGAAAATGGAAATTTTGACTTCCATTTTTACTCACACAGACAAGGGAAGTTCTCGGAGTAGCACTGCCCCCCTCAACAAGTTTTAAGTTAAAAAAAGTCTGAAAATACTATAGTAATGCCCTCCAACATCAGTCCTTCATTTCAACTTACCATACCGTCAGCCTCACCTCTTACAAATGAGCGATCTCTCTGACTGGGTATTTTGGCCAACCAGGAAGACATGAGGGCACAGGCGGGGCGAGGGGGCAGCAGTCCTTCTGCCGTAAAAAAAAACGGAGGCAGATTGTCGTACAGATTTCAATAGGAGTGCGTTCCTGCAACCAATTGGTCGCTTCAAACAGCCAATCAGAGGCAAGAAATGACAGCCCACAAAAGTAGGGTGCAGCTTCTACCTCAGCCAAGTGTTCTTGAAGAATGCATGGTAATGTACACACAGAGGGGTAGCGTTACTCACAAATGACTTGCATGCGCGTTATTCTATCATAGGGGTGTCAGCGACAGTAAACCCCTCAAACGTAACTGTGCAACATGCGCTGCCACCAGACCGGCTGGGGTCTCACCAATTCTGCGAAGGACTAGCCGTTTCCATATATACATCTACACTTTAACCGCAATTACTTTATCAGCCAGATCACGTCTATTTTGAAATCATCCACTGATTTTCCATTTCTGGGACAAATGTAATGCACACGGCTTGTGTGGCTTCTTGATCTCCAAGCCCACTTTCAGGGAGAGTCCAGGCCGAGTGTTTGTGTTGTACCTGGCTCCAGGGAGTGGGGTAATTAGTGGGGTAATTAGGCTCACCTGGCCATGTCCCGGGTGTGAAGGGGAAGCTGACAAACAAGATGCTTGAGAAAGCTCTCAGGGTAAGGAGAGGCCCTGAAGAAGATCCCAGCGCCGATCGCGCCCGGGCCCTTGCGTGCCGCCTGGAATCAAGAGTCGCTACCGCTGCTCTTTTCAAGAGAAACCGCATCTTCAAAAGCTGCCTTGGAGGCAGGGAGCAAAGAAGGGAAGAGTAACCGGTAACGGGGGAAAGAATTAGCCGTTATTTAATAGCATTTGATTTTCCAGGCAATATTTACTTTGATTCCCACTAATTGCGGCGCTATCTAACATTGTTTGAGCCGCCCTCCGCGGCCCCTGAGGATTTTTCCTTTTTACATCTCAAAAGAGGCGGCTCGCAGCAAGACCCAACACACATACACACAGAAGAAATTATTCATAACACGCTAAGATCTCTAACGAAGGGCTATATGAAAGAGAATAAATGACAATTTTTTTATTTTCTTAGATAAAACCATTTACAAAGCAGACGAGGGCATCAATTAGCGTTAGAGTTAGACTTTGTTCGTCTGAGTTGTGCTACATGAAATAACGGGAAAGACAGGTTTTTTTTTTTCCATATCTCCATTAAAATAGCGGAAAAATAAACGATCCGGAATTTTGAGCAGCGATCAAAGTCGTGAAGCGATGAGACCCCTTTTCAGGGCAAAAGAATAAAAAAAAAATATTTGATATCTGAAATACATTTGTGGTCGTTTATAGAGGAATTAAAAAGGTTCATTGACCACAAACGTCTCCTGAAAGGCCAGTTGTGAAGATACAGTTTAAAGAGGTGCACCCAGCCAAAAAGTTTAATACATTTATCTTTTATTCATCTTTTTAAATATTTCATTTTATTTACCTGTAGCTGTGACAATTTGCTGTAGAACACCATAGTTTGAGCTGAATCTGCCCAATTACTAAATAAAATTGTAAATGTCAAAGTCCTATCGTGTCATGAAGCAGCTGGGCGCCCCTCGTGCCAAGGTTGGCGTATTAAAAGCTTAATGCAAAGGAAGCTTCGTTCTGGGTGGGTAAAGCGGAACTCCCAACATATCCTTATATTCTTTTGTTATTCTGCTTGTAAGGAATCCGTACACTATATGGACAAAAGTATTGGCACACCTGACCATTACACAAACAGGGACTTTTATGACATCACATTGTAAATACATAGACATTAATAAGTAGTTGCCCCCCCCCCCTTTTGCAGCTATAACAGCTTCCACTCTTCTGGGAAGGATTTCCACAAGATTTTTCTGTAGGACTTTTTGCCCATTAAATCCAGTGGAGCATTTCTAAGGTCAGGCACTGATGTTGGATGAGACACCCGGCTCGCAATCTCCATTCCAGTTCATCCCAAAGGTGTTGGATGGGGTTGAGGTCAGGGTTTTGTGCAGCTGGTCAAGTTCTTCCACCTCAAACCCATCCAACCATGTGTTATAGCTGCAAAGGGGTGACCAACTACATATTAATGTCTACTAAAGTCCCTGTTGCTGTAATGGTCAGGTGTCCCAAAACGTTTGTCCATATAGTGTATGTACTATTTGTGGCAAAAAGCCCCATAAATGGTATCTATAATGTATTTCTAGGCCTTTTGCAGAGAACCCACCGACCCCTCATGTTATCCAATTTGCGAGGCTCTTGGAGATCACATCGTTGTTACTCAAACCATGTATTGTAGCAAAAATAGCAAAAAGCTATTGGCGATACTCGAGTACTTCACATATGGCTCTTCTGACTTCAGCTCAGTTTTTAGGACACCTAAAAACAAACCAAAGGATTGGCCAGGGTTCCCCTTTAACAAGAATGGAAACTCAGGTTCTGGGAGATAGGACACCAAACTAACACGGAATAACTTAAGCTCATATTACTCAACCCAATGATAATATCGAAACCTGCAGAGTTTGGCCTTTGTTTTGCCCCAGAATCTGGATGCAGTAGATGATATATGCCAGGGGCGTCCAACATGCCGCCCGCGGGCCAAATGCGGCCCGCGAGACCTCGAGGTGCGGCCCGCGTAAGATCGGCAGCCAGGGCAACCGATCTTACGCGAGCCGCACCTCAAGCCCTGCTACTTACTTGTGGGAGGGACTTCTGGACTGCACACAGAGGAAGCGGAGTTCACGTGACATCCTACTTCCTCTGTGCTTTAGCAGAGAAGGCAGAGGGAGGCCGCGCCCCCTGCTGAAGTCTGTAAGCGGCATCGAGGAGCTGCCTTGCAGGTAAGGAGGTGGGGAGGGTGTTTGAATGAGTGTGTGTGATTGAGGGAATGAATCTGTGAATGAATGATTATATGAATAAATGAGTGTGTGTGTGTGTGATAGCATGGATGTGTAAGTGCTGGAACCTAGGCATGATGGGACTGTGAATGCTGTTAGCAATCACACTCCTATCATGCCAAGTCAGCCAGTACATGCTGAAACCTGGCCAGCTGCCCCCCTTGTGTATTGATGCTGCCAGTAGTATGGGGTCTGCACTTACAGCCACCCTGTACCAGCATGTACTGGCTGACTTGGCATGATAGGAGTGTGATTGCTAACAGCAATCACAGTCCCATAATGCCTAGGTTCCAGTATTTACTGGATGGATGTGTAAGTGCTGGAACCTAGGCATGATGGGACTGTGACTACTGTTAGGAATCACACTCCCATCATGCCAAGTCAGCCAGTACATGCTGAAACCTAGCTAGCTGCCCCCCTTATGTAGTGATGCTGCCAGCAGTATGGGGTCTGCACATCACTTACAGCCACCCTGTACCAGCATGTATTGGCTGACTTGGCATGATAGGAGTGTGATTGCTAACAGCAATCACAGCGAGCACAGTCCCATCATGCCTAGGTACCAGCATTTACTGGTTGCCTGCATTTACTGGTTGCCAAGTCATATTGCTAATTTTGTCCAATTGTGTGTTACCTACTTTTATTAAAAATGTGAGTTTTTATTATTATTTTTAAAGGTGGGGGTCATTTTCGGTTTTGGCTAAGTGAACCGTGAATGTTTTGGTCCAGAATTTTCATTTTAGTTCATCCCTAGAATAAATCTAGGGAATCCTGAATTTGTAGTCGCAAAACTTTCTAGGCCCAGAAATCAGTGAGAGGAAAAGTAAAGGTTTTGTGTCATTTAACTTTATTTTAATCTGCATATTTTATTAAAGGCCATATTTTTTGTCACAGTGAAAAATGAGTGCGGCCCGCGCACGTATACAATTCTGATGAAGTGGCCCACTGCAGAAAAAACTTGGACACCCCTGATATATGCACTATAGGAAAGAATCCGTATTGGATTTTAAAGCCAACTCAGCCCATTCATTAGTTGGCAGGAGAGTTGTGGCTTTCAACTTTTTAGCTTCATTGTGCATTATGAAAGGCCAACACTGGCATGAAGGGCTGAGCTGGCCCTGTACAATGTATAATTCAATGTATAAGGAGGCTTTGAAGAAACCTTGCTGATAAGCTATTCTTTATCCAAGCCCAGCCAAGTTCTTCCTGCAGCAGAAGCTCACTAGAGCTGGCCCTTCGTAACGCAGGGGTCAACACATTTCTAGTGAGAAATAACATGTCTTCCAAAAGCCATTGACTTCATCACAGGGCAAGTAATCGACCTCATACCGAACGAATAGACGCTCACAAAGTGCCAAATACAATAGACGTATAATAAAACCCCGATTACCTTATGCTGCAAAACACAAAGCAACTATGATAAATTAACAAACGCTGTAAACTCCACGCAGAGTCTCTATGTTAATAACAATAATAATGATGATAAAAAAAATCATTTCTGATTCAAGCGCTGAAATCCAAGGTCATAAGACAATGACAATAAGATCGTTATTCAGTCTAACAAGCTTGGGCCGGCGAGCCGTCTTTATAGCTCATTCTATCAAAATCATTTGTTACGGCGGCTTCTAATTCACCGACTTGGCTTTGTTTATCACCTCATTAGTGCGCGGAAATCTATTATCAAATTACCGACACGGCCATGTTTGATGAGCATACCTGTTGACGTACATAGTAGAGCCTCATTATCATTATTTAAGCCAAAAAAAATAAAATAAAAATGAAACCGAAGGGAATTCATCCAGGAAAGGTTTAGCGTGTATCCCGATCCACTTTGTATTCGGGTGACGACACCAAACACACCCAATAACCGCCAAGAGAATATTGATGCACATCTTTATGCGTCTGTTCTTCATATACATATAAATACCGTATTGGCTCGGATATAGGCCGCCCCCGTATATAGGCCGCCCCCTAAAAGTTTGGTGCTTTTTTAAAGAAAAAGTTTTTTTCTTTAAAAAAGCACCAAAAAAAAAAACAAAAAAAACATTCTGCCACTCTGTCTCCCCCCCCCCGAGATATGCTGCCACTGTCCCCCCCCCCGAGATATGCAGCCACTGTCCTCTCCCCCCGAGATATGCTGCCACTGCCCCCCCCCCGAGATATGCTGCCACTGCCCCCCCCCCCGAGATATGCTGCCACTGCCCTCCTCTGCCCCCGATATGCTGCCACTGTCCTCCTCCTCCCCCCCCCCCCCGAGATATGCCACTCTGCCCCCCCCCCCGACTTGCCGGAGCAGACTCCCGGGTGTCTTGCGGGGCCGGCGGGGGGCATCTACGCAATACGCGTATACAACCGGATGTTTACCCGCATCGCTGCAGCCGGTGACCGTCCAGACGATGCGCTTAGACAACCTCCCGTGCCGGCACCCCCCCCGTGGAAAGTGCTGGCAGGGGAGGCTGTCTGAGGACATCCGAGAGTAGGATGCAGGTCCCCTGCACCGCTGCGGGGGATCTGTATCCTAACCCCGCTGCCTGCCCGGCGCCCGGGACTGCATGTCCCGGGCGTCGGGCGCTAGACCCCGAATATAGGCCGCACCCCCACTTTAAAGTCTTAAAGTGGGGGAAAAAAGTGCGGCCTATATTCGAGCCAATACGGTATGTGTAACTGCAAATATTTTTTTACAGAAAAAGCATGCAAGCCATCTTATGTTTAATCTCGGTAAAGGTGCCTAAAACGGTTCCATGCCGGCCAACCGAATGTCTCTTTAAATTAACAAAAGAATAAGAACCCTCCCTAGGCATCCCCCACCCACCAGCCTTTTGGGCTTGCCAAACACAGTTACCTGTGTGCATGCAAAGTATATTAAAAACACCAGCGACTTCTAACAAGACCCCATGCAGACAAGCGCAAAAGGTGATTGGCTGCACCAACCAACCAAAGCACTGAGCGGAGGGCGCAGAATGCTGCAGCTTGCTAAATTACTTTAAGATGCATTCTTCATTGGTGTCCCCTTAACAGTATAGGAGACGTAAAGGGAGGAGATAACATGCAGACCCCGAGAACCTGCAGACCCCGAGAACAGGACATTAGGATATATCTCATTAGGATAATTTCTCTTAATAGAATGGCTGCGCGTATGACTTGCTCTCATTCATTCACGTTAAATTCATGCTTACTTCGATCCCGCTCTGCCGGGCCAGCTTCACGGCAGTGTTGTAGTAGCCGCAGCGTAGAAGGTGCTCCACCATCATGCGATCCATTCTCTTCTTTTTCCACATGTTGGCGGCCGCCGTCTGATCGCTGCTGTGCTCTTTTAAATGCTCGATTCGCCTCTTGCACAGTTTGGCGCTCTCATCCTCCGCCTGGATGGACTCCACGGCCTGGTTAAAAAGAAGAATTTGTAAAGATCAAACACATTGAATCGTTTGCGCTAAAGACTCACCTATCACGGCGCGGAGAAATAATAATATCGATAATATAAAAGTACAGCGAGTTTGCAGAGTTTGTATGAACGAGTACGCGTGATTGAGGGAATGAATTAGTATCTGTGAATGAGGGAATAAATGAGTATATGAATGCTGCATGACTCTTATTTGCAGATAAACCTTCACCCCAGAAAACCAGAACGCCAGCCTAGGCTCAGTATTATCTTTGCGCTTTGCCAAAGATTAAAATAAGTAAATGGTAGTTATTATAAAACAAAATGGAGGCTATGGATTTAATTTCACAAGTAAGCCTAACATCGGTAGTGGGGAAATCATTTGAAGGGTTGCTAAAGGTATACATTCAAGATCGTATCTTGATCCAGATTCCGATTAGTAGAAGTCAACATGGATTTGTGAAAGACCGGTCTTGTCAAACTAACCTATTAGCATTCTATGAAGAAGTTAGTAAAAACCACCTGGGGTTGGCTGTACATGTGATTTATCTGGACTTTGCTAAGGCATTTGATACGGTTCAGCATAAAAGGCTACTCTTTAAATCAGCAGAAATAGGCTTAGGGGCAAATCTCTGTATGTGGATCATAAATTGGCTAAAAGATAGAATGTAGAGGGTTGTTGTGAATGGATGTTTCTCAGCCTGTACGCAGGTATTAAGTGGAGTGCCTCAGGGGTCTGTCCTCGGTCCTCGTCTTCTTAATTTATTTATAAATCATCTCCCAAGCTGCATTAAGAGGCATGATGAGGATAGCATCTTGCCTCTTTACATGTCAAAGTTAAGACCTCACCTTGAATATGTGGTACAATTCTGGGCACCGGTCCTTAAAAAGGACATTATGAAACTAGAAAAAGTGCGAAGGAGGGCTAGAAAAGAGAGACTAAAAAGTTTAAATTATATACACTGGAAAAATCCTTAGAGGGGATATGATAAACATTATATAAATATATGCAGGGCCAATATAAAGAGCTCTTCAGTGATCTGTTCATTAACAGAAATGTACAAAGAACAAGAGATCACCCTCTGAGACTGGACTCTTCTTTACAGTGAGGGCAATAAAGGTGTGGAATTTACTGCCAAGGGAGGTGGTGTTATCCAATACATTAGATGCCTTCAAAAAGGGTCTGTATATATATATATATATATATATATATATATATATATATATATATATATATATATATATATATATATATATATGTATATATATATTTTTTTTTTTAGAAAGGCATGACATACAGGGCTATAGAAATCCACAAACGTGCGTTTAGAATGTAAAGCTCCTCTCTCTGGCACGTGAATAATAGAACAAGCCTCATTCATCAACGTCTGGGAAGTGAAAAGCAGATATGCCAGAATCACAACACACCGTCATACATTTTTACCATAACTTTCCTTCAATGCACTTTAACAGCAGTCACGCAATGTTAACCATGCGTTGTCCAATCCCCCCAGTCCTATAGTGAGCCAATGTAGATTCCTGAGATTTAAGTCTTGATATAGATTTTCTGGAGAATTACAATATATCTGCTTTATGTATGATAATACTTCTTTCACCCATTACCAACCATAGGATGTAGTACTACAGCCTAAAAGAAGTGGCCCAAACGACCGCTATGACGTAATAGTACATTCTAAGTATTTTGCGTTGGCAAGGACATTTCCCAGTGGTACAGAACAGCCTGGAGTCTAATCAATGTAAGAGCACCACTGCTTGAACTCGTCAACGTTGCCGGAAACACCAGAGAGAGCAGTAGAGACCCCCTGTCTGTCCAGGATCTCTGATAGCCCCACTCAGCATTGCTGGAAGATCATCGGTTCTGCAACCAGGAGCACAGAGCGTCAGAGCACCAAGATGGGGTATATATATATATCCCTCTTTCAAAAACAAAAAAATAGCAAAAAAAAAAATCTTCTAGCAGTCCTGTGTTTTTATCTACCCGTTTATAAAAAAAAAGACTCCCTAAGGGATCTCCAGTAAAACTACAAGCTTAAAAAGTGAAATCGTAGCAATAACCACAACCACCTGAAATATACAACATAAAAAACCCACTTGCTGACCTCACGCATGTTTATATTCTCTTACCGTTTTAGTCTCTGCTACTTCTGCTGGAAGGCTGTTGCACTTGGACAATGACCTCTTACTTGGACTGAGGTTTCTCAAGCATCCTCTTGATAAGGATCTATATGGGTCTTAGTTTGGTAAGCGTGTGTGATAGATATAAAATATATGATATATGAAAGTAAGAGAGACAGGCTGGCCTGCTGAGTACTTCTTAAATAATGTATACAGTCTGCGTAAGGATGGAGGGGAAGAGACCAGGGCAGCAGGCGATGACCGGGCCGGTTCTGCCGTAGATCATAGTTCTCCATACTCAGAAACTGAACATTTCCAAAACAAACCGTACTGAGGAAAAAAAGTGCTTCGAGGGCGTTTTTATTAAAATCAGTTTTAGTAAATGGCATTTCCCTTTAAAATCTGCCAAACTATTTAAAAAAAAAAACCTTTTACATCTAAAAATTACAGAAGAAGCAGTACATTATTTTAAAGCGGGAATATGATAATCAATCATATATACAAGAGCAGTACATAAAAATTTTAGCATTTTGGAAAGAAGGGGAAAAACATCTAAGTGGAACAGCATCTTTAAGGCAATTGCCAATCCTTGCATAGCCTCGTGAAAGTTAAAGTGACTGAGCGTGTCTGATGTGTGCCATTCACCCACACAATGCTTCAGGGCAGCGACACACGCGCATGCGCAGGATGTATCAAACATCAACAGAATTCCTCGCACATGAGTCAATCCTAAGGAAGCCCGAAGCGTGTAATTATGGAACTGTATCAATATTTATTCCTACCTCGCAAACCTTTACATATCCTTTACATATCCCGATAGGAGAGTAGGGCTAGCAACTTTAACCCTTTCATCTGAAGGCCGGAACTTTTTGCAATATATATTGCAACTATATATTCTTTACAGAAAGCCACCGATTTACTCGGCACTTCTTACAGTCCATACATTCTAAAGGGTCGGACAGAACTAGAACCGACAGACTAACGCAAGCGGGAACGGGGGCTTTCCTTGTATACGATCTGCACAGACAGGGCAAACTCTGGGTGCCATGTATGTATACTGCCATAGTTAGCGTGTCACTGTATGCATGTGTGTGTGTTACTGTATGGCGTTAGTGTGGGTACGTTAATTACAATTTAGTAATTAAATATTTAGTAAATATTAACTTTATTTACCAATAATTTCATGTATTCATTTATCAGTATATTAAATGTATTGAAAAAGTGAATGCTGGTTCTGATAGAAAGCGGTCAGAACACTCAGCGCATCGCAGTTTGTTGCCACAAGACTACAATTGGTCCTCTGCGTTGGTCCATCCAGTGAACATTTAAACCCCCTTTAATTGACACTTCTCACGTCACATTTAATGTTTCCGCCGTAATTTTCCTCTAATTTATCCATGTGGCCTCTGGTGTTGGCATTTCCCCTCCTTCAAAAAATACCTCCCATCCTAGATTTCTCTTAAATCGATATTTATACATTTAGGGCATCAGGGGCACGGGACTGATGGGTGATTCAGCACTTCATAACATACAATTCATAAAAAGAAAATATACATGTCTCAATGATAGTATAAGCCAACCTATCCTTTTCCCACTGGTATCCGAGGAATATCCGTCAGCATATGACGGGTAGCCGTAGCCCGCGCTGTATGTACAAAGAACGCTGTATGTATAAAGCGCGCTGTATGTATAAAGTGCATTTGTTGACCGGATGTAAGTGACTCACGGCATGATTTAGATTCAGTACTCCGAGGTGACGTTTTAAAAGAATGTCGTTGGCCCGGAAGCTCCCGTTTATCTAGTTGCTTAAAGACTGTCGCTTACCCAGCTAATTAGAGGAATATTATTCACTGAAGGCATGGGGATTTAGGAATACTCTGGGCAGTTAATTCCCTGGAAGTTATTATGAACGACGAATAGTAAAACAATCAGGATGGTCAAACCTGTCCTCGTAGCCACAATCACAGTGGAATTTTAGGAATTTCCCAATTAGCATGTAATTAAGCAATTAAGTTTACGCGTCACCAAGTGGTTAAGTACTGCCTGGAGGGACAGAAGCATTTATAGCTTGTGCCACATGAAGTGCCAGGCTAGAGCAGCCCGAACCCGGGCGCTGCCACCTCAACATGACTGGTGGAGGAAGAGCCAAGCTTCTCCTCTAGATTTTTTTTCTCCCCTTGTTTCTTTGTTACCAGCGGGTCTAATTCCTACTCGCGCAGTGTTAGGATTCTAGAAAATGTTTAGTATTCCTTTACTTTTCTCTTGAGAACGCTTAGCTTTTCAACCACACCATCGAGAAGGCTCACAACAGAGTCCACAGCGGGGCAGCTGCTCAGAGTCTTCTCCAGCTCTGCCACCACCATCGTGACGTGGCTCGTCTCCCGGTCAATGTTCTTCTGGGCGGCTCGGAAGCGCTTGTTGAGCGTCTCATAAGGAACCTGATAAAATATAGGCATAAAGTTACTTTTTTTTAGCAGTCAAATAAACCATTGGCAACAGGTATGATGATTGATACCACGCTGCTGCTTTTTAGGTCGGCCTTAGCTTAACCCTCTGAGTCTCTCATATGTGAATTATGTATTATACAAAGACAACCTGGGTGGTCCATACAAGCTTACTTACAATTTTATTATACCAATATAGATTTTTTTTTATTGTTTTGTCTCAAATAAATATACTTCTGAAACACACCATGCAGCGCTTGCAGAGTTTGTTAGCATGTATCTACTCGACCTGCTTTGTCACTAAATCTTTCTGTCTCCCTGTCATTCATTTTCGCAGCTCAAAGCTCCATTGACAGCAGGAACAGGCGTCCCTGTCTGCGCTGACGCTCGTAATAAATCTGCTTCCCTGTTCTCTGCTTGCTTCACGCAGAATCACTTACAGCGTCAAGGAATCAGGATCTGCCAATATTACGCTCTCCCAGCAGTAGCAGATAAGGGCTGACCTGCCTGCTGTTCCAACAACGTTCTATGAACTACGTTCTATAAGAACATCTTGTGTAGGACATTTACAAGGGGCATAAAGGGAAGGCATCGGAGAGAGAGTGAGCAAACATATACAGAAACACTATATATATATATATATATATATATATATATATATATATATATATATATATATATATATATATATATATATATATATATATAGAGAGAGGGACGAGAGACCGACGATTAACCATTTGTGGTCACGTGACACGCCGACCACCTGAACGCTGAGGCCGTCAGAACCACTGACTACGAGCCACTTTCACTCCGAGACGTATCGATGGGTCTATTAATACAATGACAGCAAGTCAACAAGAGTTGGCAGGGCAGCTGTGGTTTTAACTCCCTCCAGTCATTATTCGTTATGGTGAACACTGGCAGGTTCCTCTGGCAAGAAGGCTGAGGCCCTGCATAATGTATGGGTAAAGAGACTGGAGAAACCACACTGATATAACTATACATTATATAGGGCCATCCAAGCTCTCCCTGCAGAAGATGCTCTCTGGGGTTGGACCTTCATAACGTGTAGTCAAGGAGCTTAAACACGACTCTCCTTTTAGTGAATAGAGCCCTCTCTCCTCGCTTATCTGCCTATATCCAAGAGAACAAAACCCGTGGAACTGGAGTCCAAAGACTACAAGAGAGGCTCCGACCACTAGGTCTCCAAAAAAAAGTTGTTCGGCCATGTTGCCTAGTCTATTGGAAGCTTTATTGGGCGTGTTCACAGCATGGCCAGGGGTCTTATGTCTCGTTCTGATGAACGGCAGCTTATTTCTATTTTTTATTATTGTCCAAAAAAAAAAAAAAAAAAAATTAAAATGATTTTGGAACTACTAAAGGTTTGCAGCTGGGGGTTAGCGAACACCAAACACAATAGAAAGAGGTTGCCGGGTCAGCTAATTACAGCTGCCAAGAATTCTCCCGCTTGTCTCTCTTCATCAGTTTCTTTCCTCCCCACACTTTTCACCCAACTCCGTTCCTTTTTCTCTCTTCTCCATTTTATTTTTCCTTTCAAATCATTCCTTTTAAGGCTGATCATTTTGTGTTTAGTAACCGCTTTAAGTAAAGTTCTCTCTACTAAACCAATCTCTGTGACCAGTAAAACCACAACAATGGCCACAAACCCCAGGCACTGACTCTCAAATGGCTCTATTCACTAGAGTTTGGTTTCAGCTACTTAACTTCACTATATATTATTAAGAGCCGACCCCAAGTGAGCATTTGCTCCAGGACGAGGCCTTGGCTGACCCAGTCTAATGTGTAGTTAAATCAGTGAGACTCTTCCAGACTCCTTACCCATTGAATTATAGATTATACAGGGCCAGCTCAGCCTTTTCTGATCACACACCGATCAGCCATAACATTATGACCTGCCCAATATTGTGTAGGTCCCTCTTTTACTGCCAATACAGCCCTGACCCGTTGAGGTATGGACTCCACTAGACCTCTGAAGGTTCGCTGCGGTATCTCCACCAAGACGTTAGCAGCAGATCCTTTAAGTCCTGTAAGTCGCGTGGTGTCACCTCTATGGATCGGACTTCCGACGTCCAGCATATCCCACAGATACTCGATTGGATCGGGATCTGGAGAATGTGGAGGTCAAGTCCACACCTTGAACTCATTGTTCCTCAAACCATTGCTGAACCATTGCTTTGTGGCAAGGTGCAATATCCTGCTGAAAGAGGCTACTGCCATCAGAGAATACAATGTCCATCAAAGGGTCTTTAACAATTCTTAGGTAGGTGGTACGCGTCAAAGTAATGGCCGGAGTTTCCCAGCAGAACATTGTCCAAAGCATCGCACTGCCTCTGCCAGCTTGCCTTCTTCCCATAGAGCCATGTGTTCTCCAGGTAAGTGATGCACCCGTTCATCCATGTGATATAAACATGATTCATCAGATCCGGTCACCTTCTTCCATCGCTCTGTGGTCCAGTTTTTATACTCACATGCCACTGGAAGTGCTTTTTGCAGTGGACAGCATGGCCAACCTGACTGGTCTTCGGCTACACAGCCCCATACGCAACAAACATGCGATGCTCTGTGTGTTCTGACTCCTTTCTATCAGAACCAACATTAACTTTTTCAGCAATTTGAGCTACAGGAGCTCATCTGTTGGATTTGACCACACGGGTTCCCCCCCCCCCCGTGCATTAATGAGCCTTGGCCGCCAACCCTGTCGCCAGTTCACTGCAGCCCAGGAACCCACTCAAGAGCTGCAGTTTTGGATATGCTCTGATACGCATTGCGATCCGTGGCTCACAGCCTTCCCTGTTGCCACATACATGATAATAACGTGTAATTACCTCCCACGCCGTCTTAATAAATCTTTCCGTAGACTTACTAGAAAGTGAATAAATAGGTCAGCATCTTAACTGCTTTCCTGACCCTCCACCCAAGGGCCACAACTGGGTTAAAACGGGGATACAGACCAACTGCACTCATCGCGCAGGGACTAAAGAGCCGTCTGCATACCCCATGCTAAATCCCCTCACTGTATTTGCCTCTACCACTTCTGCTGGGAAACTGTTCCACTTACCTACCACGCTCATATACATGTCAGAGAAGGAAAAACACACATTTACATCTTCCATAGGTTCCCAGAAATCCCAGCAAACTCACTTAACACATCGCCTCCCGTCAGATTTACATTTTATGTTAAACAACCAAATCACTCATTTCATAGAAACATAACAAAAACATGGAATCTGATGTCAGCCCATTTGGCCCCCGTCTAGTCGCCCGTTTCTCCTGATGTAGAGTCTCAGATCTTAATCAGTCGTTGGTCTCGTCTCAGATTCAGGAGAAGTTCAAACATCCATGGGCTAGACATTAAATTCCCTGTGTTAGCCTCTACCACCTCTGCTGAGAGGCTCTTCCATTTATCCACCACCCTCACAGTAATGTAAAACATCCATACATTCTGACCTCTTGTTGAAACACTTCTCCTCCTGAAACAAACTCCCTGTCTGCACTTTGTTAAATCCCTTTAACTCTTTAAATGTTTCCATCACATGCCATCTCTCTCTCTCCTCTGGGTACATACTGAGATCTCTCAGTCTTTCCTGGTCATGTTAGAGGGGATCACACTAATGCCTCCATGTAAGGGTTAATCATTAGGGCTGTCCTGGTCTACAAGTCCATGTAGTGCTGGAAGGGGTTAATTTCTGAACATGTCTTAGGAGACAGAGCCCCTTTAACCCTGAATTCCTTCACATCGCTGCTGGCTGTGATCTCATCACCGGGGGGCATTAACTCCAGCACAGGCGAATATACCCTCCCCACCTCCATGCACAGTCTACCCCCTAAAAAAAGCAGTGTGGGGGGGGGTAACTGGGGGCCATATGATAGGTGGGGTAGAGACAATCCTGAATACATTCCCAGCCCACTGCGGAGCACACACTGCTGTCCTTGTGATATCCGCGATCACTCGTGGATCAGAGGACTTTAAGACGACAGACAGCATGACACACCTTCAGAGTGGGGTATTCCTGAACCTTCAGAGCCATAGAGAGCTGAGCAGCTGATTCCTGGACCGCCATCTTGGACAAGGATGGGGGGAGGGGTTGCCAACAGTAGCTGGAAGCTACTTGCCCACAGTTCTGTGCATCATGGGTAATGGAGGGCAAATCCCAAAAATAAAAGAAATCGTAATAGAAACAATAATCAGGTACCGAGGCCGGAAGCGGTCATAACACGGACACAAACGGGAACTGAAGTGACAGCAGCAACTACACAATTAAAGCACTGACTCTCATGGCTCCACCCACAACCTACCACGCCTCCACCCATAACTTACCACGCCCACTAAGCGTCGACTGACGTTTTTGCTGACCTATGCTAAGGCGGCATGGCGTTCAGCGGACGAATCAGGGGCACGGCATTTTGACACTCTCCGAGAGACGTGCAAAAAAAAAAAAAAAGACGCAACAATGAAAGTGGGAGGGATAGATGACAGCCAATCGGTGGCGTGGGGCAGCTGTAGAGGAATGTCTCCCAGCCTATCGGGAGGCACTGGCGCCCAGCTGGTTCGCATACGCGAGGAGAGGCGCATGACAACTTGAGTGGTTGGCGGGTAGGGTGGGCGATAGGGTTCGCCGAACTGGTTACACTGGTATGGCTGAACCAATGAGGGCTCTGCGCCTGTCAGGGAGTGGGCGTGGCGCATGTCTTAAGTGACAGCAAACGGGTGGGTGTGGTGGATCTGAGCTGTCTAGAGCATGATATAGTGGCTGTCGCTCATCCATAGATATACATTATTTATGCATAATAACACTTACAGGGGTATTATTCCTCCTTTACCATGAGGTTTTTTCTGCCCTTCTGAGGGGGCCATTCTACTTTACCTTGAAACCTGGTGGGTTAGATTGGGACAATACACTTTAACATAAAAGGGGCTCCACAGTTTGTCCCCTGGGTTTTTCCTTGCATGTATCCTGTGGGATGGCCGCCTCATATAAGCACTGCTGGCCTGCAGCATGTGGGGAATGCTAATGCGCAGAGAAAGGAACGGGTTGCTTGGCAGCAGGTTGCGCTGCAGGTGTTGTCGCACCACAACTCCCATAATGCTCTTCCTCATAGACCGTTTTTAGCACTAGGGCTGTAGCGTTACCCCTATGCTACTCCCCGGTACCCCCGAGGGTTCAGGATTGTCCACGCAAATACCATAGCTGCCATACCTCCCGAGTTTCCAATGTCTGTGCTCTGCCACAAACATTACTTCTGGTGGATAAGATAATGCAGCCCCGAGACCATATATCGGCTTATGATTAAACTGAATAACTCCAAAAGATAGCCAATCAAAGTTATAGATCACTGGTTTTGGCTCACAAATGATAAAAGGGGATCTGGTTTACATCCCCGTTGCCGATCCAGGTAAATATTGCGTCACATGCAGGAGCAGTGAGTGACGGTAACAAGATCTGTAAGCAAGGCTGATGGGCCTGAGAATACAGCTTGTAACGACTAAACGTACAGGCTGCTTTCTCAAAATTATATTAAAAAAATATATATTTGGAGCACTGAAAAGAATAACTGGCTTGGTCAATGCTTATATATATTTATGTATTGCCTATATTAAGCCTTTTGCAGGAAATTACATACGAAGTATGACCTCACAAATGCTCTACTGGATGAATGGGCAAAAATGTGTACATAAACACTCCAGAATCTTGTGGAAAGCCTTCCCAGAAGAGTGGAAGCCGTTATAGCTGCAAAGGGGGGGACCAACTATATAATAATGTCTATGTATTTAGAATGTGATGTCATAAAAGTCCCTGTTGGTATAATGTTCGGGTGTCCCAATACTTTTGTCGTAGTGTAGATTTATATTATATACAGTATATATAGACCTTAATAATGTATAGTGTAGTCAAGGATTATAAAACACAACTCTCCCTTTAGTGAATAAGCTCTTCGAGAGTGACACACACAGAGAAAATGGCCAGGACTAGCCCGTGGAGAACGTTCATTGCTCACACGACCTTACATGAACGATCTCCATGGGCACTGATAGATACAATGTAATAGAGCTCAGTATTTCTGACTTTCCCTATAGTGTAAGATCTGACATAGTGGGACGCATCTTGTAAAGTAGCTAAGACCCTAATTTTCCTCATTTCCAACTTTAACGGCAGAACTTCCACAAATTACATATAAAAGCTTTAATTTGTCAACATTACCCAATAATGGACCATGGGTGCGCCAAGAACCTCTGACAATTTCCTTCTGCCGGGAACCAGTTAATATTTTATTTTCTTTCAATTGATTCTGTTGCGAAGGAGCCCAAGCCTGTAGAGCGTGAGAACACCAGATATCAATGGTCAGTGTACCACATGAGATAAGTCAGTAACGCAGTTATCACATCTCAAATAACTGTTCTCTCTTTCCAGATTGTTTATTGTTCACGTTCATGTTTGCACTTGTTTCCACTTACCAAGGACTATTTGCACATGTAACATTTTAATTAAAGTCGAGCAGATTTCCCACAGATAGTTTTGGCATCTGTCCCCGATTTTCACCTAAAGCAATTTATATTGTCCCCAATTAATAACGAATTAATATTTTTTGGTTTCAAATGCTGGTGTTATGAAGGAGGCTCTATATGGATCAGTCTCAGGTATGTTATAGATCTCTGGTCAGATCTCACTAAGAGTATTGTGTACGGTTCTGGAGACCCCATCTCCAGAAGGATATTGCTGTTCTGGAGAGAATTCGTAGAAGAGCAACTAAATATAGGCATCTTAGATGTGAACAAGGACTGATTAAGGTCTGAGTCTATACACGAGGAAGAACAGGCAGATTAGATGGCAGAATAGCTCTTATGTGCTGTCAAATTTCTGTTGGCAGTTTAAAGTGGCACTAATATATAAGCAGATAAAACAACTGCCCATTAATATTAGGGTGCCGATACAAGAAGCACTAGAATTATTACAAAGAAATCTCAATTTATATATTGATCTCAAGGGTGTGTGATTGCCTCTTTCTCTGAAGTTTGATGTGGCACCCTTAAACCAGGTGCGATCCATGTAGATGATTTTTGAATATATATATATATATATATATATATCAACCATAACATTAAGACCTGCCCAATGTTGTGTAGGTCCCCCTTTTGCCTCCAAAACAGCCCTCCAAAACAGCTGTCGAGGCATGGACTCCACTAGACCTCTGAAGGTGTGGTATCTGCCACCAAGATGTAAGCAGCAGGTCTTTTAAGTCCTGTAAGTTGTGTGGTGTGGCCTCCATGGGTGCATCCTGGTGTCATGTGTTCTCCAGGTAAGCGACGCACGCGGCCATCCATATAATGTAAAAGAAAACTCGATTCTTCAGACCTGGCCACCTTCTTCCATTGCTCCGTGGTCCAGTTTTTATACTCACGTGCCCATTGTAGGTGCTTTCTGCAATGGACAGAGGTCAGCAAGGGCACCCTGACTGCTCTTCGGCTACGCAGCCCCATACGCCACAAACTGTGATGCTCTTTCTATCAGAAACAGCATGAACTTTTTCAGCAATTTGAGCAACAGTAGCTCATCTGTTGGATTTCACCACACGGTCAAGCCTTCAGCCCCACGTGCATCAATGAGCCTTGGCCGCCCATGACCCTGTCGCCAGTTCACTGCTCTTCCTTCCTTGGACCACTTTTGACGAGGTACTGACCACTCCAGTTTTATGTGTAAGATGCATGGGAATGTTTATATAACAATAGAAAGATATTATCACGTCTCTCTTCTGGTTTCTGTTGTTCCTGGGTGAGGAATTTTTCAAAGGTCCATTGCTTTTTTATGATGGACTGCACCAATTGACCTGCTCTACATATTTTAGGAAAATGGCAACCAGTGTTTTAAGAACACATACTACTGCGACTTCTATATAAGGTCTTGTGGTTAAAGCATTTCCATCTCCACTTGTCAAACTGGGCTTAAAGGAATCAAGTTCTGATGCAAGGACTTGTCTACTTTCTATTTTCTAAAGCTATCAGCGTTCCAAGCAAAGCTTAGTCAAAACCAATAACACAGCGACAGAATGCAAGGATAAAGCAAATGCACCAGCTGAGAGGAGAAGTTTGCGAGGAGAGGGCACTTCACTAGAGGGCAGTAGGCCTTAATTATCAATAGAAATGCAGATTCAGAATTATTGCCCCCGGCCTTGGACAGTTGCATTGGTGTGAAAAAATGGAAGTGAAGCAAGATACTTGTATGTGGAGGCAGCAGATGTAAGGGGAGTCAATGCCCCAGGTTGAATCCCCAGTGGGTCTTGACACCATTAAACCTAAGCTTCTTGACCTTACCTTCTGGTTGACTATGGGATTCTCCAACAACTCAAATACTGATCCACAAAAAAATATTAAGACATCATATCTATACCTTGTGCACTAGAACCACCCACGTTACAGGTTGTACCTTATTCTTGTAGACACATATGCATCCAAATACATCTTTTTACTGAAAAAACTTGATATACACAAATTGTTTCCTCAAAGCTTCAGGTACCAGGGATGTCTTATGAAGAATGCCGTGGACATTGTCATTGCACTATATGATGTCTTTAATTACGGTGTTTCGAAGATTATGGCATCACTGGAAGAAACTAACCAGATGGTTTATGGAAAATGTTTATTTCAGGTTTATGTTACAAACATCGTTCCTATTCAGGATGCATTTTTATAAACATCCCCTAAAATGGAAACCTAATCCCCATGACATGATAGAATGTCGGTGAGTTCTCATCTTAGTGTATACATTCAATTTTAATTCACAATTTTCCATGACCCCAGTTCTGACACTTGTATACAGCCTTCTTAAACAATTGTCTACTCCAGGAATTGGGTGACTTGGTTTGACTCAGCCAGCTTCTAGATTCACCTTTCACTTATAGCAGCAACATCCCAAGGTTTAGGAAGATTCAATTTTCCATTATAGGACCACCACCACCAGCAGACTAATGGACACACACATCCAGCAGCATGCTATGGGAATGAATTTGTCCAAAACTTGGACCATCTTGATAAATTGATGCACAGTTTGGTGAAAAAATACACATTAGTAAAAGGGGAACCTTAAAAAAAGCTATAAAGTATGAAGCTACCATACTTTATAGCCTTTTTAAGCCACCATCTTTTTGTGTCCATGTCTGAGTTCTCTGTTTCTGGACACAATGTTTGCATACACTCTTTTTGTGGAGCCTTTGCAGTTAATTTTACCTTTTGCATGTGTTTTTTTAGGCTGCTATTTACTTTAGAATGTCACTAAATTACATAATTTCACACTTGTGTTATTTACGTTCCCTTTATATTAGCACCAGCCTGAAGTTAATATCCCTCGACATTTTTTAAGTGGTGCGAAACCACATGATAGTTTAATTTGAGAACAAAAATAAAGGTTAGACATCGTAGTACATCAAATTCTACAGGGCGGGATTCGTAAACGTAATAAAAGAATTGGTGATATTTATGTTTATTTTGTCTTAATTATATCAGCAATTGTGGCTCTCTATATAAACTATCAACCTTCTGACTCCTAATACATGGCACGTGATGGCATCTGAGGGTAAGAGGGCAGAGCCTCTGGGCACACACTCTCCCCCGTTCCACCAGTCAGGCGACAAGATGTGCCCGGGAAGCTCCACCATTTTTTGGAAGTTCATCTTGAGGTTCCTTCAGGCAAAAGGGGCGGAGACTCTCAGCACACCCTCTCCCCTGTTCCTCCAATCAGGAAGTAGAGAGAGTGTCTCTGCCGTTTTGCAGGAGTTTATGGGAGGTCCTGGCCATGGAAGATGAAGAAAGAAGACAGAACACAGGGAAGATGGAGGAAGAAACGGAGCTGCTTGGCACGGAGACAAGAAACACATAAGTAGTTGGTGGAGAAAGTAGGAAGACATTCAGAGAGCGTGAGAGAGAGTGATTGAGAGTGTGTCAGAGAGAGCGTGAAAGAGCATGAGAAAATGAGGATGAATGGAAAATAATTTTGTTTTTGAATGTAAAAAGCCCCCCTCGATTTTCGTCCAAAAGAATGGTCAAGAAACCGAATTTGTTGATTGAAAAACAATGGACCAAAAACAAAAATGTGTCCTTTTGCACAAGTCTAATATAATATATATTTATATATATATATATATACACACACACACACAGATATATATATATATATATATATATATATATATATACATATATATATATATATACACATATATATATATATATATATATATATAAATAGTAAATGAGTCAAATTTAAACATGCACTCTACATACCTTCTGACCACAACCTATCATTCAATTATTTTATTATTTATTTAATTTTAACATTGACCCATGAGATTTCCATGTAAGTACAGATGATGTCCAATCTCTTGCGCTGCACCATCGACAATCATAACGTCAGCTTGCCTTTATACCCATTATCGCAACGAGACAACATAGCAGGCGTTTACCTTTTCCCAGCGCAAGCCACGCTCGTGGGATTAATTGCCATCGTGTATCATTCTCTGGTCTGCTTTGCAAACTAAACCCACCTTGTACTTGACATCTACCGATAACCATTTGTCAGAGATACCCTGGCCAACTGGAAGGGTTTTCACTGAACACACAGCAGATGGCTTAGACCCTTTCATCTGTCAGAAGAAGCAGCGTGCGTTCTTCATAGAACACAAGAGGGAGCATGTCTAATCTTTAACCTTTACATGCCGAAACTTTACCGTCTTAATTGCCGAATGTCAACGCAGTTATTGCGGCGGTAACGTTTATAAATATTTATGCAGTCTCTGTGCATTGTTGCTGGCGTGCTGTCAATAGCAGGATGCCGCTTTTAGCTTGGAAGGGAGACAATCCGGATTGTGCGATATTAGAAACACAATAGCTTTTAATTAAACTTCAATGCTTATTGCTGTAAATGGATTTGCAGGGCTCATAAACATCTGAGCAAAAAGGAGGAGAAACAGCAGAAGAACAAACTATTGAAATATTTTTTTCAGTTTTCTTTTAAAAATTCATAATTCACAAAAAATAAAAGTACATAGGTGGAGGCGATGGGTGTATGCGAAGAATGGAAAGAATATGCTGGAACATTTGTTACCTGCTGTCGACTCACAGCCGGAGACCTTTGCCAAATGCAAAAACCAAAGCCATGGGAATGTTATCCTTTGATAGAAAAAAATTAAATAATACATAGCCTGAAATACATCTATGCAGTAGCACCTTATAAAAAGAGCAGGCAGGGCTTAAGTTACACACAACACAAAAAAAGACCGCTAAAAAAATATAAGGTGCAGATGAAGCGTAGACTGGAACATATGGATTTGTCGCCCTGCCTAGAAAAGTGGTCAACATGTAGTTGGTCATACCATCTTCAATGTTTATGGACCAAATTTTAGGTTAAAAACATGTATACAGTAACACGGTGCACCCTCCCCACCTTGCTTATTGTCCGTTTAAATGTTATTAGAACTAAGTAGAAGAGAAGTCTTCCATTGCAGTTTGAGATTCTAAAACCAATATCCATGTTGGGTTTGTAAATTGTCCTCTCCGTATCTGCTCTGGGTGGTGTTCAAAGCTGGATGACCAGCGAGCATAGACAAGGCTAATGGCCTTACTTGTATTTTAGGGAAGCAGAGGGGAACCCATATCGCCTTGTATGCAAGATACAAATAATTTATCTGTAACAGATTTGGTATTTCAAAAATGATTAGTAGACATACAGTATCTTCCCATCTGAGTACTTTGAAGATACACTATATGGACAAATGTATTGGGACACCTGACCATTGTTCCAACATTGCATTTTAAACACATAACCCGCTACGGTCTGATGCATGCTGGGGATCACACATGCAGCCCAAGCTGGGGTGCAGGGATTTCCTTCAATTGCAACTCTTTCCAAACTGTCCATAAATATAACCAATTTGTCAACTGGCATGGCCCTGCTTAAAATCAGCACTGACAAAGAAGAGGGCAGCAAGATTCTTGCGTGTCGGCATTAAACCAAACTACAGTATGCAGCCGTTTAGCAGAAGAAGTAAACAATATTTAAACAAATGCTCATCGGGGGGATGCTGCACAGTTCTTCTCATGAACAAGAGCACCGTGCCACCCTTCAGCATGTTTTATTGCAGTGGCAGGGACATCTCCGCTACACTGGATATCAGACAGTCTAATGGCAGCCTGTTACACTGTTATAATAGGAATGCCTGATTCCGCGATCGGGCTTTCTCTTATGGTAGGTGTCAATGCTGAGATTTCTTATGGCTCGCCCTGCTGGCTGATCGAAAGGGATCTCTATCCATATTGCACTTGGTAACGTGCAGAAAAAAAAGAAATATAACTAAAAAAGAGAAAAAAAAAGAAAAAAAAATATTTTTTTTTAAGTTCCTCAATATCCTTTAGCCCTACCACTACAATTAAAAAAAAACATTAAAAATCACTTCCCCAAACCCCTTAAGCCAGTGTTGTTGCCTTGTTCGGCAAGAGAAATTACAAAAAAAAAGTGATTGTTATGTTTTATGCATTTCTATGATTTTACTAGAAGGCCCTTCTTGTCCAAATTTTGTATAATTTGTGTGGGCACATTAAATTTGGAAAATGGGAATCATGGTTTCACAAACATGGTAAAACTCTGGTCTCTAAATCATGTAAAACTCTGAAAGAGTTAAATTGAATTTGTTGAATGATTTTTTTTTTCTTAAAACTACATGCGTGAAAAATCTAGATGTCTTCAGCCAGTAGACACTTAAATAAAATTGCAGATTGTACCTGACTCACTAAAATTCAGAAAGTAACATAAAAACATCTAATGAACAAGTAGACATGTCCCCAGATTTCCGGGATTCAGTCCCTTGCCAAGTCCACGCTGAACTACTATGTTCTGCCAGCCTCGGCAGGAACACCAGTTTGCAGAAAAATTTCCGCTGGGTTCTGATGTAAACATGGCTGCTCTTTGGGCTTGGCAGAGTTTCTTTGCCACTCGTGAGCAGAGAATTTCCCTATTTTTGACAACTTAGTTCTGCCCGAGGTATCCTGGAGCTGTCCAGAGTTTTAGGTCATTAACCTTTTGAATAAATGCAATCAAATTGTATCAGTAAGATCTTATACAATAACTCAATGGCATTCCATAGTCTATTTATTCGGAAACTGAGATTATTTTGGGATTTCTATAATCCAGCACAGAGATTTGGCCATTACATTGACCACGTTTCTATACATCCCTTCAGGCTTGATAAACCATATGGCCCAATGAAATATTTTGACATATCTGTGACATCATAAAAAACATTTCAGGAAATATTTACTATGTACAGCAAATTTTAACATTGGCGACACCGCCCATGCTATTTATTCAAACATTTTCTCTTTACTTTCAATAGTGAAACATTAAAAATAACATTTTATTTTTGGGCAATATTATGTACACTCAAAGAAAAAAAAAAAAAAAAGGTTCCAAAATGTGAAATAAAAAAACATGGAGATCTGGGAGTATTGAATGAAAAAAATGTATACCAATTGTAAATGTGGGAAGACGATTGCAACAATCTGTATGCCGAGTAAATGAGATGCTGGCAACATATTAAAATTAAAATAAGAAAAATAAAGAATTTTTTTTAAAAATACATAGACATTAATATTTATTTAATATTGGTGTCCCAATACTTTTGTCCAATTTTGTCTAATAATCAAAATAAAATTTACAATAAAATTTGTAAGCTTTTAGCGGTTAAATTGTTTAATATAAATTCCACAACCATCTTTAAAGGTATACTTACCAATTTTATTTTCTGTATTTTGACAGCTGTTTAGGTTTTGTTTTTGTTTTTTTCATTGGAGCTTTTAGCAGGCAAGTAGCTATATGAATACTTCTAATATTGCAGAATTTCATACCGTATTTGAGGAATTCCACCAGAGAAATTACTTCAAACGTGAATTCCTATTATTTTTTTGGTCTGCAACAGGGTATTATGTATATCTTTATGTGCAGTGGCCATGATTTTGTGAAACTAAACAGGCAATTTCCAATCAGGATTTCCAAGTTACAGCTGCGATGAAATTGAAAACAAAATGATAACCAGTGAAATATAATACAATGTGATATCAAAGGCCATATTGTTTGCAATAGAATCCATCCTTGTGTCTTCATAAGCATTTTTTCCTCCCTGAAGCTAAACATAAGTGATGGCTACTAATGCATCCAGATGCTCTTTTTCCCTATGGAACTTGTAATATATGTGACTATATTATATGAAGGTATCTTCCTATCTTGAAGCTCTTAAAGCTGGAAATGTATTTAGTGTTTTAGATGTGTACATAATATGACTTACAAAGTATGTATAAGATTTTGTTTACATTGGGAAGGGGCTTTAGTCACGTGTTATGAGCATTAGAAATGCGCCAATGGGATAAAAACGATTCGGACACATTTTCCGGTTCATTTTTGTCCCATTCGTTTTTAGGCAATAAATTACGTTACCTGCCCATTCGGTTCGGACTCAAGATCGGGGGGCATTTTTATTTTGAAATTCATTGCCCGGTGCCCACATTCACTATCATTCACTCTTTTTTACACTTTCACTCTCTCGCACTCTCATTTTCGTTCTTTCTCTTACGCTCTCTAAACGTTTCCCTACCTTCTCTGCCGACCACTTGCGCTTCTGCCGTCAAGCATCTTCTTATTCTTTATCTTCACTCTTTCACCATTTATTTTCCATCTTCTATCTTCGTTCGCATCTCTGCAGACATAACCAGGCGGCACTTCCAGTGACGTCCCCTGCCTGAACCTCCAATCGTGGGGGAGGGGGCGTCACTGGAAGAACTGTCATTTTGGTGAAGGTTCGAGCCAGGTTATGGCTGCTCCTCCAGTTGGGTAAGAGGACGGCACTGAAAGCGCCACCATTATACCTTAAGGTGATCTTCCTTCAAAATGTTGGCTATTTTGGTGATGCCGCTCCCCCTCCCCCATTTGAAGATCGGGCGAGAGGACATCCCCAGACGCACCACCATTTTGGCGGAAGATCACCGACAATAGAAAAGTGAGAAGATGAAAGAGAGTAGATAGAAGATGAAGAACAAGAAGATACGGATGTGGTCGGCAGAGAAGGTAGATAAACATTTAGAGGGCATGAGAGAATGAATGAGAGAATGTGAGTGAAAGGGTCTGCAAATTTCAGCTCTGAATTGTCGTCTTTTTGCTTCGTCTTTGTCCGCTTCGAGGGGGAACTGCTCTTATTTTTATGGCTTTGTACAATTCACTGAATTTGCCAAAATTCAGTACATTTGCAATTCGTACAATTCCGAATGCACAAGTCTAATGAGCATACCTTGGAACTCTGCGGGTGGCAGCGGTAAATCTCCGGTTTGCGTGATACCCACTCCTCTTCCACTCGCATATAAATTTAATGTGCTTGGAGGGAGCCACTGGTGGGCACAAACCGTGTGAACGGCTGGTTATACTGTACATCTCACACCCAGATCCATTTTCACACAAAAAATGCATTGTGTTAATGTCCAGGACACAATACATGAGAAAATAGTTGTCATCACCCATAGTAACATTTACCCTACGACAGGGGCGTAACTAGAAACCTCAGGGCCCCGGTGCGAGAATCTGTTAAGGGCCCCCCCAACCCATCTATCCCTTTCTCACTATCTACCCTCTCCCTCCCTATCCCCTCTTCTCACTATCTCTCCTCTCCCTCTCTACCCCCTTCTCACGAGCTACCCTCTCCCTCCCTCCCTACCCCCCTTCCCACGATCTACCCTCTCCCTCCCTACCCCCCCTTCTCACGATCTACCCACTCCCTCCCTACCCCCCCTTTGTAGGTCACTTACCGTCAACTCCTGTGTTGGGAATGTGAGGCGTTTGTCTCGGGTGCCGGCGCTTCACTGCTGAGTGCCGGCATATAACGTCATATGCCGGCGCTCAGCGTGAAGCACCGGCACCCGAGACAAACGCCTCACGCTCCCAACACTGCACTCTGGGCAGCGCTGAGGCAGGCGGCGGCAGCAGCAGCGGGGAGCAGAGGAGTCCTGGATTTCTGTCAGTCAGGGGGGCCAAAGAGGTGCCGAGCGGTCGTTTTCAGCAACCGCTCGGCACCTCTTGGGCCCCCCTGACTGGCAGAACTCCAGGGCCTGGTCGCAGTCGCGACCCCTGCGACTCCGGTAGTTCCGCCACTGCCCTACGATAGCGTACAAAATGGACTTCCAGCTAAATAGACAAAGTTAAAGGGACATACAACTAATATATATATATATATATATATATATATACACTGCTCCTCTGCAAAGTGTTTAATTGATTATGCTTTTAAAGTATCTATTAAATACACATGGTGTATTTTCCCCTATATAATCATCAATGCAGCCTCTAAGATATCATTAATTAGTAAAATAAAATTAATAAAATTGGTAGCACAAAACCATCCTAAGTGAAGTGATCTGTATTTTAGTGAAACTGTACTATTGAGGTATAAAGAACCAGTCATTTTTTTTTTAAATATCCTAAATTTGAATTCTAATGGAGAAAGTAGCCCGCAGCACTATAATAAAGTGCATTAAAGGTAAAACCGCCTTTCAAAGTGTCAGCAAATCATTGCTTAGATTGTTTGCAATTATCCACTGCAAATTGCTCAAAAAATTCAATTGACAAGTGAAAAGTAAACTGTCAGATGTGTAGATGTTTCACTCAAACAGTACCGGTTTTTAACATTATGAACACTTTGTGGTTATTGCATGATTAATGCTAAATTTAAGTTCATTCTGCTGAAGATTGATATGTTTTTGCAGGTCCTATAAAAGGACACATTTTCTCTTTTGGTGTATATATATATGTATATATTTTTTTTTACTAATTGAGAATACAGAAATCTAAACTATATAACAACATATTACATCATATTTCTCAGCAAGGAGGTGGTATATATACTGTGTGATATATCCTCTTCCACTCCTCCATGCGACATCATGCGGGTGGATGTTAGAGACCTTGCGCTCCCCCACCTTCCGTTTGAAGATGCCCCAGAGATGCTCAATAGGGTTTAGGTCTGGAGACATGCTTCGCCAGCCTATCGCCTTTACCCTCAGCTTCTTTGGAGGTGTGTTTGGGGTCGTTATCATGTTGGAATACTGCCCTGCGGGGCAGTCTCCCAGGACGGGATCATGCTCTGCTTTAGTATGTCACAGTACGTGTTGGCGTTCATGGTTCCCTCAATCAACTGTAGCTCCCCAGTGCCGGCAGCACTCATGCAGGCCCAGACCATGACATTTCCACCACCATGTCCTTAGTCTGCTTATCTTCAGCAAACTGTTTGCGAGTTTTCTTGTGCATCATCTTTAAAAGAGGCTTCCTTCTGGGACGCCATGCAGACCAATCTGATGCAGTGTGCGGCGTACGGTCTGAGTACTGACAGGCTGACCCCCCAACCGTTCAACCTCTGCAGCAATGCCGGCAGCACTCATACGTCTATTTCCCAAAGACAACCTCTGGATATGACGCTGAGCGCGTGCACTCAACTTCTTTGGTCGACCATGGCGAGGCCTGTTCTGAGTGGAACTTGTCCTGTGAAACCGCTGGTCTTGCCCACCGTGCTGCAGCTCAGTTTCAGGGTCTTGGCAATCTTCTTATAGCCTAGGCCATCTTTATGTAGAGCAACAGTTCTTTTTTCAGATCCTCAGAGAGTTCTTTGCCATGAGGTGCCATGTTGAACTTCCAGTGACCAGTATGAGAGAGTGAGAGCAATAACACCAAATTTAACACACCTGCTCCCCATTTACACCTGAGACCTTGTAACACCAACGAGTCACATGACACCCGGGAGGGAAAATGGCTAATTGGGCCCAATTTGGACATTTCCACTTAGGGGTGTACTCACTTTTGTTGCCAAGGTGTTAGACATTAATGGCTGCGTGTTGAGTTATTTTGGGGGGACAGTAAAGTTACACTGCTATACAGGCTGTACACTCACTACTTTACATTGTAGCAGAGTCATAAGAGAAACATGACATTTCCGTATAGATTTCATGCTGAATCCAAGTTGAAATACTAAGAAAAAAAGATTTATAAAGATCTGGCAAGTGCATGACGATAGAAAATGTATCTTTATGCTGTAACAGCATGCAATGAGGGAACTCATCTAAAAGTTTGATGTCAGAAGAGTTGACTTTTATCTCACTCACTTCACTTTATCCTATGAAGGGCCAGCCCCAGCCAAAAGAACAGCTTGAACAGCCCTGTATAAAGCATATTTAAATAAGTGAGGCTTCATGAAGGTGTCCTCGTTGATTGGACCATACATTGTGCAGGGACAGCTCATTTCTTCCCGCAGAGACAGAGAGAGGTTCCGACGTTTCATATGGACGCTTTTGGTTGAGGATGTGGTTAGGCGCCCTCACTTTTCGGGATGTGGGTAGCTCTCCATACAGGAAAGCGGCCCATGGTTGGACAGGGAGGGGTTGGATGGGTCCCGTGACCTGGAGTTTCTCTGTGGTGACCCAGAGAAGCGGCGCTCCATCTGGAGTGTCCCGGCAAAACCCGTACAGTTCCCAAACATGCTGATAGCTACTTATATAACCAAGTTTTATACAAGAAGAAAAATTATCTACTATAAACAATTTTAATTAAACCAATTTCTGCTCTTTTACACAAAATAATGTGCTGCTTCGTGTGGCTGTGAAACAATGTACACATTTTATATACAATGCAATGTGTAAATCACATTCTCACACGGTGCATGCGGCACATACGTTCTACATACAGCGGGGCCGCATTTGTCACACTGACCTGCAGCCTGTAGAATTCATATATTCAGGTTTTTAATAGCAGAGGCAGAAACTCCACTCCCGCCGACCATTCTGAGCTCCTAGGAAACAGATGAGAAACAAAGAAAAATGCATCTTAAGGAGGGACTGTCCTTTCTACAATAAAGACACTTGGGAGGTATGCAAGACATATTGAAAGGATTCTGTGATTTAATGACATGATTGTAAGATGTTAACTATTTGATTTCCAGAAAGCTGAGCTAACTATTGATTTCTGGCTTAAATTAAAACACTCCACCATTTGAAGATTTTTATAAAAAAGATAAAAATAAGACTTAAATCCAGCAGGCAGGAAGGGGTTAACTGGTGGCTGAGCTCTGCATTCATTGAAAAATCCTTTACATCGCATTGTACCCCAGCAATTATCCCCCTCACTGAAAAGTGTTAACCCCTTCAAGAACACATGGCGTGATTCATCATTCCGAAGGAATAAAAAAAAAAAAAAACACCCTTTATATCCACTTTAAAATTATTGGAGACTATGATGAGAACCAGTTTACACCCCCCCCCCCCAAAACCTAAAATATAATATTCAAATAAATAATAATAACTCAAATAAAAGTCAACCCCTTGATTGCCAAAGCTAGAGCGTCATACGTGTGTTACCAAGGAATAAACAAGAATCCCCTCTTTACATTCCCAGTCTTAATTCTAAGTACCTCCCTAATAATAATAATAATAATAATAATAAAAATAATTAGAAGAAGGCAAATAATAATAATAAAAATAATTAGAAGAAGGCAAATAATAATAATAAAAATAATTAGAAGAAGGCAATAATAATAATAATACAAATAATTAGAAGAAGAAGAAGGCAAATAAACTTTAGCATCACTTCCCTATACACTTAACACTACTTGGCGCAGATGAACCTTAACCCCTTAATTCTAAGCTAAATCATGCATGCATTTCAAAGGTCGATAAACAGAGATGTATCGGTTTGTCTTAGTCTGTCAATTCTCGTCTTGTCAGACCCCTTGAATATATGTATTGTATTAAACGCTGCGTAAACTGTTGGCGCTATATAAATAAAAGATAATAATAATAGATAGATAGATAGACAAACAGACATAGGTAGAGCGATAGATGGATAGATAGAGCGATAGATTGATAGCACCCCTTAAGTTTTATTTCTTAGCCCCCCAATTTAGTAGCGGTGTTGATGGCATTAGAAGTCTAAAGTTTGCCGAAGTCCCTGAGTGTCGCTGCGAGCGCCTGTGGAGGCTGCCAGAGAGGAGTAAGGTGGTAATAGCAGCATGGACTTGTTAATCTCAGCCTGATCTTGTCAGTGTAGAGCAGAGCGCAGGCAAAGACAAGCGCGAGACGCACAACTCCGGCTGGGGCAACGTTCCAAAGGTTTGCCTTCTATGTCTATTACCCCCCCTCCTCACACCCCCTGCATAAACCTGCACATTCCACCCTTCCATCATCGGCGTGTTTTTAAACACCCCCCCCTTCACCACCACCCCCCAGCGTGTCCGTGGAGTGAGTGTGTACACCGTGTATGTGCTACGGCGAGAGAGAGAGAGAGAGAGAGGAAAAAAAACCATTTCAAGAACAAGAAACCCTGTTGGTTCTCCATGCAAATGACCGCTTCGCTTGCAACAAAAGCGTTGATGTTGGGCTTGGAGGAAAAAAAAAATGATGTGACAGTAACAACCCCAGGCCACTCGCCATATTTTTGTTTGTTAATGTTTCATTCCGCTTCTCCGTCTCTTTCCCTGACACGCTTGGCTCTTTTAGCCCCGTGCATTATTTTCCCTTTTATCATCCCCCCCCCTTCCATGTCGATTGATAATAATTATTTGATCTCTTGCAAAGGAAGGAGGTGGTGGGGAGTAGTTCGGAGGGGGGGGTGTGTGGACGGAGGGGGGGTAATCTGTGCAAGAATGTTTTAGTAAATGCCGCTGTGTGGGGATACTTTAGTTAAAGCCAACGAATGCCCCCCCCCTCCCGCCCCATGCAACGTCCTAATCCTTTTTATTACCAGCTCTTTGTTATTCAGTTATTGTAATCCAAACAGAGACACGCTAACCATGTCAAAATATATCATCAGAGATCCCCCCCCCAAAAAAAAGAAAGAGGGGGCTGATTTTTGCGGCGGAGTTCAGAATCCCCAGCAGTTGTTGATGTAGTTTAGATTGTAAGCTCTGTGGGGCAGATGTTTCAGCGTGCCGGCTGCACAGATGTTTCCCTGCGTGCTCAATCTGCTCTTTCATTTCGGGCACGCGATATATGCACCGTGTAATAACAGCGCATTGTTATACTGTACATTGGAAATTAACCCCTGTGTTGCCATGGAATATCGCGCTGTTGTATTGCGCGTTAAGTCGTATCGAATAGGTTCAAATAAATAATAAAGACGAGAAAAAAAAAAAAGTATTGTGCGCTGGGGGGGTCGGTGATCTGAATAATATAAAGTCGTGGGGTTCCTCGGGGCGGGAAGTGTGGATTTATGCTACTGAATTCGCTAACATGGAAGCAAGGACATTTCTGTCAAAATAACTACACATCAGGTCATTAGCAGCAGAAAAATGAATAGTTTGTGCTTCTTGCCGGGGCTGCGGAAGAAGCTGGCAGGGGTGTGTGCCATTGTGTGGGGGGGGGGAGCGCGGAACAGAGGATTTTGATACGATTTTATAGGATGTGAGTTGATTAAGCAGCGTTAAAAAACACGATTTGGTTTGGGGCAGGCTGTATAGCGGCATGAACGCAGGGCGAGACTTCATCTTTTTTTTTTTTTTTTAAATAAAACCAGAACGGGAGTATCCGCCTGTGGTCACTGCCGAAAGAAAATATATTCAGAGGAAAAAATGACAGAACTGGAACGTATCTGCTCTCTGAAAATTAATTAATTCCAATGTTTTTCAATAATGCATTTTTTTTAAAAGATTTTTTTTTTAATGTGTATATATTATTCTGTCCATTGTTACTTGCCAAAGTGCAAAATGTGTGTATATATATATATATATATTTATAATTTTTATGTTTTTTTTTGCTTTTGTAGTTTTTTTTGTAGAAATTATTTATTAAATGCAAAAAAAAAAAATTGCAGGCATAAAGATTAAATTACAAATTACATGAGGAGAACAACAGTAAGTTTTAAGAATCTCCCAGATCTACCAAAAAAAAAAAATGTTAACCCTTCAGGCGCCATTACGTTTTGCAAGATGTACATGCTATGATGTAGGATGACTAACTGATTCAGATTTTAGAATAAATAGTCAGCTTTCAGGGAACTAAAAGTTATCTGATTGGAATACCGTGCTTTAAAATTTACTTTGCATTAAGGAAAAAGAATATTTACAACTCATTGAACTGGGACATTTTTTTTAATAGTAATAGATTTTTTTTAAAAAATATTTCCAATGTGTTACAGAAGTGAATCGCAGGAGGTTCGACGAAACAAATATTTATATATTTTTTTAATTATTGTATAACATTTATATGGTCAGTGACATTACATATTACACTTTTGGCATTGAGATGGATGTGTGGGAACCTTGATCCATACACCAGTGATTAAAGCTCTCCACCGCATTTACTATAAACTTTAGTTTATTTCTTGGAACTTATTTACCTCTATTACCTTTTTTTTTATTAGGGCTGGTCACTATAATACATTTCCTCACACCTGGGGG
The DNA here is from genome assembly GCF_027358695.1 of Spea bombifrons. Taxonomy (NCBI): domain Eukaryota; kingdom Metazoa; phylum Chordata; class Amphibia; order Anura; family Pelobatidae; genus Spea; species Spea bombifrons. The sequence continues at coordinate 10,407,307 of NC_071087.1, read as the reverse complement.
GGCCAGGGTCTTTTCACCCAGACCCTTAAGCCTTAATCCGCGTGTCGCTTTAACCTCACAAATCCTCTTTTAGGTTAGGTGGCGCCATCCTAAAAGACTTTGTTACCATTGGCACCAACTGATGCCAGGGGGGTCCTTTCCTAAACCCTGACACACTAATAAAAAACTGTTTTTCCCCACAATTTCCTCTATAAAAATGTGCATTGCTGTCACTTTAGTATAGCAAAAAAAACTCTAGAATGTAAAATTGAAGTTGCAAGAAACTTTACATAGAGGTTGTGTTACATTCTGCACATGTAAAATACACACCTACCATACCTCCCAACTGTCCCGCTTTGTGTCTGGGACACCGGAGACTGTATAGTGTGCATGTGTTAAATTGCTGATGCTCTACCTTCAAAGCTCTGCCCCCCTGGCATCCAAATACACCGGGGGGTAGTTGTTGGGTGGTATGGCCTACTGATTGAGTCTCTTAAAAGAAATATTATGGTATATGCTTTTGAAAATACCTTAATATAGAAACATAGAACTTAAAGACAGATAAGAACCATTTGGCCCATCCAGTCTGCCCTTTATTCCCGATAAGGAGACTCAGATCTTTAATCAATCCTTGGTCTGGTCTTCGATTCGGGATAGCTTTATGCCTATCCTATGTTAAAATTTCCTCACTGTATTATCCTCTACCACCTCTGCTGGGAGTCTGTCTCATCTACCACCCCCACTGTAAAGTAAAACTTCCTTACATTACATCTAACCGTCTAGTTTTAGATTTTGACCTCTTGACTCTTTAGATTTACTTAACTTATTTGGCTTGTTCCACCAGGAAGGTCTGACCTACTATGGACATTTGTAACATCTGCAAAAAAACTTACCAAAACTTACCAAACTTAAAAATAAGTACAGGTCCCAATAGTGATCCCTGAGGTACCCCACTAGTGACAAGACCTTCCCTGGATACACATCATTTCCTAGAACCTTCTGTCTCCTGTCACGTGACCACTGCCTTATTATTAATGATAACTATTTTTTATTAATAATATCCAACTATATATCTAACTATTTTGGATTAACCGAAAGCTATGATATTTTATTCTATTTCCTATGTGTGTTACGAGAAATTAATGGTTTAATACGTAATATTGTTTTTGTCATAATGGCATAAGGGCAAGTAACAGCCATTATTACACATTAGTTATAACACTCCAGCAAAGAGAGCGGCACAATATAAAACAAAACGTACAAAGTTAATCAGCGTTTCAAGAAATCAGCTGTAATGATGTCCTTGCTCGTATGAGCTTACAGTCTAAAGGAAGTCGGTGGAAACATAAAATGTACAATACATCAGGGCATATAATTAGGAGACAATGTTCCGGTGAAGCCTTTTATTGTTAATGTGCGTGTGTATAGAGATACCCTGGTGTGTGGAGGCAATAAACAATGAATGTTTGTGTTCTAGAGATCACTAGTATAATTGACATTCTTGGATTTTAATTATTTTTATCCCAGACACTGGTCATTTATGATACTAATTTTAAGCCATTTCAAGTTATACACAAAATATCAAATTATTATTATTATTATTATTATTACTACAAGAGAGATCTTTGATCTCCTCAACCGACCTATTAATGCTATGGAGGCTCCACAGACTGCATTAAAAGGCGCTGCACGCCTTTAAGACTCGGCACCCCAGTATATCATGTCAGAGGACTTAAAGGCCTTGCGCGCCTTGAAATGTATTCTGGGTGTTGAGCTTGGAGAAGGGCAGCTGGGGAAGCTTCTCTAGATTGGGTCAAATGCAAACCAAAAGGTAAATATACCGCAGATTACATCCTTGCAATGCTTCACTTATCTCTTTGTACCTCAAGAAGGACTGGTTAGGAATAGTGACAGGTGGTGTCATGGTTTATGATGACTTTAGCTTAACTAGAACAATTAATAGTCCGTACCCTAATCAAGTCTCAACGACCCCAAGAAGGGATGAGTTTCCTCTTGTCTATTGGCCTTTGTAGGGCATGGACAGAGGCCTCGGGCGTCCTTGGTATATACACACAAAAATGCATTTTGTGTTGTTCCCTGGTCTGAAAATGTTAGTGATACCGGTAAGTGGGCAGTTGGCATATCTTGGAGCTTCCCAGATTGGGCTACCAAGGGCTTGAGGAGGAATGACTTTGTGAAGAGGTGGCATTTAGTGGGAATGAACTGGGTGGGCAAAGTGGGCAGAGAGTGACCAAATGTGTACAGGGAGTGGGATGCTTTCCTGAATGGAGAAAGGAGAAACTGGCCTGGGTTCGGAGACTATGGGTCAAACCTGGAGAGTTTCCAGGTGTGGCCACCATATTAATTGCCAAAATGTAGAGTCGTGTAAGCTTTCAAGACCTCAAAGGTCACCTTTTTACATCTGAACAAGATACCTAATGAGGTCTTGAAAGCTTATGCTAAAACCTTAAATGGGTTTAACAAAGTATAGGAATAAGAGGTCATAACCTACGACTAGAGGGTCAGAGACTTACATGTAATGTAAGGAAGTTCTGTTTAACTTAGGGTAATACAGCGAGGGAATTTAAACATACATGGGATAGGTATACGACTACTAAATCTAAGAGGAGACCGACAACTGATTAAGGTCATAGTCTTTACATCAGAAACGTTCCTAAACTACAAATTAAGGGTACTTGGATAACGGTAAAAAAATAGCTAATTATCTATGAATAACTTAACTCGTCCTGGAAATATAGACTACATGGACAAAACTATTGGGACACCTGACCGTTACACCAACAGGGACGTACAAATCAGAACCAGAAAATGGCAATGATTATTATTGGTTTGAACAATTTCAATGTATGTTTATCACCATTCCGTGTAGAGTAAGAGTGATGAAATAGCCAGCCCCTTCTACCACCCGGAGAGTAGAGTTTACAGTACCGCTACAAGCAAAGCCCGGCTAGCAAACAAAACAGCAGAGAAGCAGAACTCCCTGTCTAATCAATAGCATGACCTTCAGGCTGAGGGGGAGATGTTGGATTCGGGGGGCTTTATAGCGTGATAACAATGGGAATACACTTTACTGCAAAGCCTCATGCCGTTGTATTTTAATATAAAGTAAAATAATAAAATGTGTTTTCAACAACAACAAAAAAACTATAAAAATTAGTCTGGCCTACTGGGGGGAAAAATTGTGTCCTGACCCCCCTGAAACTTTAAAGGGTTAAATTAATTACCCTTCTGTATGCAGTGAAGTTGTTTATTTCTGTGTTTTTTTCTAATATAGTTGGTTTATTAACAGCAGGGTACTTCTACATGCAATCTAAAAAACATTTTTTGTATAGTCCACACTGCCTGAAAGTACTACTTTCGAAGCTGTACTCCACAGTCACTTTAACCACTGACCCCACCTTCACAGGGGCTATAATTATACGTTTTCTTAAAAGGTGGAGGTTTTTTTTATTTTATAGAAGCCCTGAAGTCAGGAGTGAGTTTACTGTGAAAAAAAAAACAAAAAGGTGCCAGGTTCCAAATCGTTCCGGAAGGCCACAGTGAACACCAGGTCCCCTTCTTTATTTCTTCGGGGGTCTTAAAAATGGAGGTATTTTTTTTTCTTTTCTATTTGGGAGCCTGGAGAATTGTGCTCCTTCCATCTCATACTGGAGTAATTCGCTGTGAAAACAAAAAAAAAGTGATCGGTGCTCCAAAAGTGTTAAGTCCCCAAACTTTGTCTTCTGAGGCCACCAGGGGATATGTGACCTCTTCCTTTCTTCCCAGACCTAAGCCTAGGGAGGGCCAGATCTTCTAGGATCTCCCTGAGAGGAGACCCACAGAAATCTTCAAGGGAGAGTGGTGGCCAAAAGGCACAATCCACACCCCCCCACACACACACCAAAACTGCTACAGAGTCGTCAGGGACCTCTGTGACCCATCGGTGCTTAACTCTGGGTAGTTGCATGCATATAAGGTTAACAATGATCACCTTTAGCTTCTATGTCCACTTTATACATGGATCCCTTGAGGGCAAAAAAGCAGTCAAAAGGCACAGCCCCCCCCACAGACACTAAAACCGATACGGAGTCTTCAGGGACCCAGTTCTACCGTAGCGTTTGGTGGCCTTTGGCGCTTAACTCACCCGAAACCAAACAAAACGTGCATTGAACAAAACTGAAGGGTTCTCAGGTAAACGGTGATGGCCTTTCTGGAAAGTGTCAGATTTAGTTCAGAATTAGTTGTATTTTCTTTATTGTGGTTCCGGCGAAGTTTAAATAAAGTATAGGTGCAGCGTTCCAGGGATTGTATATGCCCCCCCAGGCAGTTTGTAAAACCCTTTTAAGTTTTATTGTATTTCTTAATCAATTAAATGGTTTCTGCCTCTCCCAGCAAATGCTTTGCAAAGACACCCGGGCATCCGGGTGACAAAACTGATGGTGTAGTTAATTCCTTAGGATGATGGGGGTTATAGTCAGGAGACAGGGATACACTTTATCATAACATTTTAAAAATGGCAACTTGTGAACTTTATTCCCCTGGTCTGTAAACACATTAATGAATATTTCGACAGCTAAGGATTGAGTTGGCTGGTGGGTCAGTGTAATGATTTCTTGAAATCTTTTTTTTTTTCCCAATAGTCTGCTTTTTATTCCACCCGCAAATAAAAATGGATGAAAATGTGTAATTTGGATCTGTAAGCAAATCACCAAGTCTGCCAAAATCCTGCTGTATTTTTTTTTTTTTTGGTACAGCTTTTTGTGATAAATAATGATTTTATATTGTGTTTTGGGCCGTTTTCCTAAAGTCTGTGTAAAGCATTTGGGATGGAATCAATGTCGAGTTACAAAAAAAAAATAACAAAAAGGTTTTTTTCTGCTGATGGAAAGAAATAAAATAACAAAAGTGTATAACATAGCAATAATCAACAGAGCATTACCAAGTCTGCCTTCGGGTTCTACAACTGCTATTAAAATACAGCTCCTATATTCCTTATAAATACTAAAAATTAAGCGTAGCGCTCCGTCCAATGGAATGGGTGCTATTATGTGTCCCGTCAAACAGATCATATAACGCAAACTTACCAATGAAGTCAACAGAACTCTCAAAACGAAATGCTGAGTCCTCGATAATCTTTAGCCACTTCTGGCCAATCTTAGAAGATTTTGGTCCATGTAGAACCCAAATACGAGGCAGACCAGCTTCAAAACCATTGCCTTTGTCCTTGTTCTCTGCCTCCCCTCCATCATAAGCTAGAGGGGGACTGGAGAACATTACAGTTTAACAAATACGCATCGACAACACCATTATTTTTTTTTATATTTTTTATTCATTTTAACAGTTTTTTTTTATATTTTTTTATTTTAAATATGATTAATTGGAGAATTAATTGGGAGATTAATTGATGGTTCGTAGGATTTATTATTACTATTACTATTATTATTATTACTAATACATTAGTGGGTTGGGGTTTGCGGTTACTTTACCTAGTTAAGTAAGTTGCGTTGATGACTTGCGCCGTTCCGTCTGAGTTTAGTTAGTAGGGAAATTTTAGACATGAGCAAATAAGAAAGCTTGTTTGGTTTATTTATTAAATGGATAATTTTATTAAATTAATTGAATTCTATTTACAGAGACTATTTGGTGGGTGGCTGGCTACAAAAAAAAAAGAAAAAAAAGTATGTTTAGTAAGGAAGTATGTTAGTTTAGTAGCATTTTTAAGTTAAGCAATGTGGGCTTTTGGGGGGGAAGTAGGACGTTTTATTTGGTAAGATTATTTGGTGAGCGGCAAGTGCTTTCTCAAGGAAGACCACCAGACGTCATACATTCAGCAGAGTAGGTGGAACAGCTTCTTTAAGGTTTGGAGTTTTTCCGCAGGTAAAAGACAGACGGATGAATAGATAATGTGATTCTTACCTGTTAGCAAATTCTGTATCTATAAACAATTGGATTTTGTGGGCACATTGATTTAGTGGACTAAATGTGGAATTTGTAGTAGCCTGCAGAATGCTGGATACATAGATAATGTATTGTTACATTTAACATCTCTAACCTATAACCATGACCTTTAAATCCTTTAGAAATCCGTCACGTTCTAAATATTGTTCTGTATATTGCAATACTCCATTTTATTTTTGTAAATATTGTTAGAAATACATTAATACATAAATTACATTAAACATTCTCAAGGACAGAGGTCACAAATACTGCAATATCACGGTGTGTTATGCTAATAATCAATGAGTTAGTCACGCTCAAAAGAAAAAAAACAAAGATCCATTAAAAAGCCCACATGTTGAGTTGTAAGCCTTTACTGAGCTTTACAAAGTAGGAAATTTGTAGGTCTTTTCTGAACCTACTGGTCCCAGAATGATAATGGACTTGGATCTGGCCCAGACTGACCTCCGAGAACAGGACCTGTCTGCGACTTCATCTGGATTTATTCACTAAAACGAGAGTTTGCAGGAGAGCTGTAATTTCAGATCTCCTGCTTTATTATACATTATGTAGGGTCCACCGTGCCAAGTGCCTGCATGAAAGGCTGAGCTCCCCCTGCGTTATACATGTTTCATGCAACGAGATGACATAATGCATAGGGCAGTTGAAACTACAGCCCTACTGCAACTATAGCTGTAGCAAATCCGTCATATATTCTCACATAAGTACCAATTCACAGGCGCAAATTGGCCATTTAGGTGGTGGGGTAGCCTCCAATTGTAGTCAGTGCTATAAGGTGGTTGAAGACCACACCAGGGAACTTCGCAGGGTAGTCTACCAGGAGGAGTATTTCTTCTTTTGGGGGAGCTGCACATAGGAGGCGGGGCTAGATTCACAAAGTAGGCGGGGCTAACCCCAAAAACCTTTAGTGAGAGGGGACTGGGCAGGGCCAAAGTGGGTGGGGAGTGGGTGTGGTTACACTTTGCGTCCTTGCCTGAGATTTCCCAGGTATGGTGCAGCCATCCAATGATCTCTTCTAACCGGCCACGTATGGGAAGGCCTGTCTCTACCGATCACAGCATCCAAACTCTTGCAGTCCTTACTTAATGTTCTGAAGAAGATGAGCTGGTTTATGACATCATATGTCAACATTTCATGGAGGAGGCATGGACCACTATTCACTATAGAACACCCCTCCCCACCCAGTACCAAGGGGTCTCCGGCGACTTCGGTTCTATCACTCTTTTTCACACGATATCAATAGAACATTATGGGAAGAATGCTTGTTTTTACAAAGAAAGTGAACAGGAACTGAACACAAAATGTGGATTTGTGAAGTAAAATGTGAAATCGTAACACGTGACTCAATAATATGTTACTAGTTTGTGTTGTAATGGGAAGCATATGATGGCAGTGTTTTGAAGTATGTGGTTATTCTCGTAAATGCCTGTTCTGTACTTTAAAAGCAATTATAGTTGAAATTTCATCAAACATACTAAATGCATTTGTAAAACAACTCAGGGGGAACATCTGTGCACCTCAGAGAATGCTAAAATAATAATGCAAAAAATAAAAGCAGCGCCGCTCCATTTTGAATATATATCTAAATATATTCTAACCTGCGTAAAAAAAATAGGTCTAACGTGTACGACAGGAGAGAAAAAAACCCAGCAAACTCAAAACTTACAGCAGATGTATCATCTAAAGAATATAACAATTTTATATTATTAAGTTAAATAAAAGTTGCTGATTTGTTGTCGATTGGTTCAGAAAACTCTGTAAAGGTGTGGGTAAGAGCAGAAAGAAAATATAAGGACAGGAAATTGATGAGATAATGCTGGACCTGCCACTGGCTGCCTTTTATACCCCAGCTTTCTCATTTGTATGCACCAGTTCCTTCATTTCCACCAAATTCTTATTGGGAATTAACTTGAAGTCGTATTTGTAGCTTAGACTGAAAGTTAGAACACATTTCTGAATTTAACTTCATTGGGAGACTCTGCGTGAGCCTCTAGCACAAGAGACTTTAGAGGGGAGGGCTGGCCCCTGCTGGCCTCTTGCCCTCACTTGCACTTGCACACATACACTCTCATAATAACACACGCAAACTTACACACATTCTTACACTAACACACATTCTAACACACACACTCATGCTAACACTCCTGACACTCAACATGCCAACAAGCACTTACACATACACACTCATGTCAACACACACTCCCTCTAGAACACACTTACAAATACTCACTCATATCGGAACGGCACCAGTCCGGACCTGAGATGAGGAGAGTGGAAGAACGTGCAGGATGGCAGAAGGGATCATTTAGAAGCCGTGTCTGGCATACTACTCGGCACACCTTTACCGAGTTAAAATAAACTCTTTTCAACTAAATAATTCTATAATGAACCTATGGCTATAACTCATGTGGTTAAAACTTTTTGAAAGTGTCAATTCTGTATTAATTGTGTCACCTGCAAAAATTGACATTTTTCGGAACATTTTGTTAGATTTATTCTTATGCCATCCTAGCCTTGTTTCAAGCTACTGTAAAGTACCCTCACTAAATCTCCATCTTGAATCATGCCAGTGAGATTGAAATATAAATGTATTTTCAGCAATTCTCCGTCTATTTAATGACTTGTGGTGATTAAGAACATTCTAAAACATTGGCAACTTTTCAGATGATCTCCCATTTTTCACCAGATGTTTGTTTGTATTAGGAGAGTTTATTTAAATCAAAGGAGGGTTAGTGCTGACTTTTTTTTCACATTAATTTTGTGCTAGGGCTGCAAATAATGAACACATTTTAGATTTTACAGCAGAAAATTAAATACGGTCCACTTCTATTGCAATATTAGTAGAGATAAAAGGAGCCGTAATAACCCTATTTTTTTTGCAGGGATCAGTTAAAATCAGTAAAACACTAAGAACACATAGTTGCTAACGTTACCAAAAAGGAAAGCCCTGACAACTGGTCAAATATCGTAAATACCAGGAGCTTTTGTCGGCATAGTTCTATGATTGGGTACTGAGAATATGGGTGCTCCACGGACCCCTCCTTGTCCATGTATTTGGAAGAAGGACAATTGAAAATTAGATACTTGATTGATCATGTAAACCTTTAAGACCCATTGTGACACCTATTTGTACTACAGTCTTGTTGGAGTCTGTTACCAGTTTTAAGTATTTTGTTTGGCATTAGTCTGCCCGGACCTTCTTGTGCCGAAAAAAACAAACAAAAAAATTATGTTTCTGCTTCACTATTCTTTTATATTAGATATGTCCCCAGAAACTCCCTTTGCGCATGTGTTTAAAATGCATCACAGAGCTGTTCAGGAATACCGAACCCTGCTGGTGATGGTAATGCAATGCAAATCCTCACATACTGGGGTTCATTTACTAACAGAAGAGTTAGCAGGAGAGTTTGCAAGCGAACTCACTTCACTGTTCATTATGAACGATCAAAGCTGGCCCTGTATAATGCATGATTCAATGGGTGAGGACACTTTAAAAATACTCACTGATTTAACAATATATTATACAGAACCAGTCAAACTCTTCCTGCAGCAAAAGCTTCCTAGGGTCTGACCTTCATAATTTATAGTAGAATGAGGGAATTGAAACCACAGCTCTCCTACAAACTCTCCCTTTAGCAAATAGACCCATTTGAGTAGATCTGTTAGTGTTGCCTGCCAAAAGATGGCAACATCCGATAACGTAACAAACACTATTTCAAAGTGAAACATGGTTTGTTTCGTCGACACCCAGAATGCTATCAGTCCAATCAGTTTACCTGCTGAGAAATGTGGCCCTTTAGCCCCCAAACATGCATGGAAAGAGTTAAAATACCAGCATTTCAAATTCTACGGGATGCCTAGTTTTAAAAAAATATATGGTTTAATGGGGGTAAGATGAATTGACCTACTTCAAAGATGCCCCAAATAAGTCATGGGTGCAGTATAACCAAAGTAAAAAAAAAATAGTTTAGAAATTGCAATACACTACTTGTACTTATTGCCCTATTATTATTATTTATTGTTTTATATAGTGCCGTAGCACTGTACAATGGGTGGACAGGACATAACAAATAGTATGTAACATAACAATTTGACTTACAAAGAGGAGAGCCCTGCTCAAACAAGCTTACAATCTAGAGGATTCTATAACTTGCAAAAAAAACCAAACCATACAAACATTGGGTAATTCGAAACTAACAACAAATATTACAATCTATTACAATATCTATTACAATATATTACAATCTAGCAGTTTTTCGTCATTAGCTTTATTAGATAAGGCAAAGATTTTTCAAATTAAAGTCAATCAGTCAGTTTTGTAATTAATCGCCATAGCAAATTAGGTGATATGGTCAAAATAATGGTATCTAAAGCAGGCCCTTCTTATCCTGCAAAAAATAAAAATAATTTGTGTGGGTACAGTAAATTAGAAAGGAGAAAATTACAGCTACCACAGAAATATTACAACAGCCATTGTCACGAAGGGTACAAAAAAAAAGGGGGGGTTAAAATATTTGTAGCACCATGTTTACATATCTCCTTAATGTCACCTTGCAGAGATTTTCCTGGGTCAAGTTTTGAAATGTTCTTCTTAATTTTAACAAGCTTTTAATATTTTCCTGCATGTATGTTAAAAATACATATTCTCAGCTGATGCAGACACTCTTAAGTTAACACGGATCAAATGTCAAATAAGGGTGGTAATGGACACAAGGTCTTGTCTAGAATGATCACGGTTGCTTAGTTACTAGACGTGGAATAACAGGATAACTGGCTGCTTAGACATTGTAAACAGTCGCTAATTTGTGTGATATTAATATTAGTTATTCAGAGGTGACAACATTTGTTTGCTGTGCTCCTCAGATGCACTTTGAGTGGGTTCTGAGAAATCGTCAAGTGGATTAAAGTGCACAATATGTTTCTAAGCTCACGTAGTGTGCGGCCGGCATATCCAGCCGCTTGCCACACATGCTGGCATTCGATCTGCCTCTGGAGGGTGTGTGTGTGGCCCTGCCGGCCAGTGGCCCCCGGGCTAGTCCGGGTCTGAGCACAGGAGCTTCCTAGGTGGTCCTTCAAGGAGATTCCGAGCTATAGCTCCCAGTCCGGGTTGAAGCATTTTGTAAATCTCTACCTCGAGGTAGATGGGATGGGTTGGTAGGGCTGAAAAATGTGAAAACAAATAAATGCCTAGTACCAGTATCTAAGACAAGACCAAGAACTGAGTATGGTTTGAGTCTTTACATCAGGAAAACGGGCAGACTAAATGGGTCGAAAGGATCTGCTGTCAAATTCTATCTTTCTATGTAAACAAAATAATTAGACTTGATTTAATGAGGCAAACAATTTTAATGAGCTAAACAAATGGGAAATGAAGAATGAGCATTAAACCATACTCACTAGTAAGTGATTCAACTCCCACGGCCCATAGCCAAGTCAAGCTAAATGCTCAACCCCTTGTACGCATGTAGCGAGCATAACTCATATTTTCTCATAGCAAATCACTATGGTGATCTTAAATCCAAAATCACCACTTGCCTAAGCAGATCAAAGCAAACCTTTGGGTAGCCAATTGCGATCACAGTAATTAAGCAATTAGTTCAAACTAGGCTACAGAAAATGTAAAGATTGAGCTGCAAAATTATAAGGAGAAAGATAGGTACCGTATTTTCTGGATTATAAAACAAACCTGATTATAACACGACTCCCCCAAACTTTGGATCAAGATAAAAAAGACCGGAATATAAAATATAAAATTGGAAAAAAAATCAAAACTGCTGTCTTTGCTTTCGTTGCTTGCACACTCACATCTCTAACACTCTCTCACACACCCTCTCATGCTCTCTGTCAATGTCTCTCTACTTTCTCCGACGAGTGCTTCCGTGTCCCTTTATCTTTTTTCCTCAGCTCTGTTTCTTCTCTTTCCTCTTCTGTTTTCTTTCTTCGTCCCCGTGGGGCACACTGTGGCTCCACCCTCTTCCAGAAGTACTACACGAGGCGAGAGTATTGTAGATGGATTCAGAGAGTAAGAGAAGCGTTTCTGCACCACTCCTTCTCTGCAAATCTGCATTATTCTTGCCTCTCGGAGCAATACCACAAAAGGGCGGAGTCACTGGGACTGCCTCTCCCCCGTTCCTCCAATCCCTTTTTGCGGAAGTGCTCTGGGAGGCCTGGTTCAAGGAGAAGCGGACGAAGAAAGAAGATAGAAGAACAGAAAGAGGCAAGAGAAGAAGCCGAACTGCAGCAATGGACACAGGGACACAAAAGTGGTCGGCCAACAAGGTAGGGAGATATTGAGAGAGAGAGAGTGTGAGCGTAAGGGTTAGTGACAAGCCACTAGCCTTAGTCGGCTATGCAGATCGGAGGTCTGAAAAAAAGACAAGCTTGATTATAAGATAAGGTAGTTTAAGATATTTTTTTCTGATAAAAAAACTCATCTTTCTCACAAATACGCTATATCTCAAAAATAATGAGAAACATTGTGTTTCTTTGAATGCGTGAAGTGGAGAAATGATCCACGTGTGGCGGACAACATAGGGTATAACATTTTGTGTTTCCATTGTGGAAAAGCACTAGCATATGTATTGATAAAATGTCCATGGAGCATTGTGGGGGCAGACACATGCCATTTTCCCCCAACTCGCCTATTATACACATAAACAGTTTTTGTCTACATGATCGCTGGCCAAAGTGAACTTTGCAAAGTGACCAATCATTACTTTATTGGGCTCAGAGTCTTTACTTTTTTCTACGCAGGAAGCAGGGCCGGCCGAGGACTTAACGCCGCCTGGGGCGAAGTTTAAAATGCGCCCGGGGGGGGCGGCATTTTAAACTTCGCCGACGCCATAATCTACCCCCCGGTACTTACCTTTAAACAGTCCTGCGGCGAGTCTCCCTGCTCTGCCACGGTGCTGGCTTGTAATGCTGAGCGCCGGAAATTGACGTCACTTCCGGCGCTCTGCATTACTAGGCGGCACCGAGACCGAACAGCGGGTAAGCGAAAACTACTCGGTGCCCCTCTCTCTCTCTCTCTCCTCCGCTTCGAAAAAAAACAAAAAAAAGCGCTTGGGGCGGCAAAGTGCCGCCCCTTCTAAAGTGCCGCCTGGGGCAATTGCCCCAGTCGGCTCCATTGTAGGGCCGGCCCTGGCAGGAAGAGATTATTGTAAAGCAGTGATGTGGGTGGAATAATACGTTATCTATAAAATACTTATGTCTACCTTGTGAAGGATGAGTTCAGCCTCGTATTTAGGCATCCTAATTCTCAGTGTAGCACCCCATCGGGGTAAAGTGGCACTGTCACCTGATTAAGGTAATAGGAGTTGTAGCTCTCGGTGCACCAGAGGTGTACAAAAGTTGGCATACTTGTGGAAATGTGAATTTTCTACCCATATTACATTTCTTTCATAATTGTGAAATTTAACCCCTACTTATGTGTGCGTAACTGATGATAAACTGCAGGTATGTATAGCTATATATGGACTGGATACATTTACTAAGGGTGTGGGGTCTTTATTGATTTTTATGTGATGCACCGTTTGCCCTATCTGTGAATACGTTATTTTGTCCTGAAAAAAATTATAAAATTGTGTCACAGCCCCCCAAAAGTTCACTGGCCCTTCATCATAAGGGGTACGCAGGAGCATACATGTATATTTTGTTAGATTAAGGTTTTGAACTGTGTCTTAATTGAGTAACAATGTATGGGACTGTAATGAAACTGCAGAAAAAGGGCTGCCATTTGAAAAGCTATTAGACTGGAAATATGAACTGCTTCTCGCGTATGGGATTGTTTATTGTATAATGAAATTTCATTACCTACAATTTATATGTAAGAGAAACCTCTATAAATCTCAGATAATGTAGATTTCATTATAGTGTGTATGGAACATGCATGCGTGGTCACATTTCCATCTACTCATTTCTTTTGTCAATACTATAACTGGGGAAAAAAATAACTAAATATTTGAAAGTAAATATACCCTGATGCCGGTATTATTGGCACTGCGGCTGCTTACTGGATTTTTTTTTTCTCATTCTCTTACGTCAACAAAAACTTAAAAAAAAAAAAATTCTGACAGATAATGATCTAATTTATTAACAACTGTACTAAACAGAACCTTTTAACCACTTTCAGATCTCACATCTTCAGACCTTCATCTGCAGGGCTGGAGCCATTGTTATCAGTTGGGTGATATTTGGGTGACTTTCCCTGCTAAGATGCTAATGAGGTCTTTTCTTTCATAGTTTTTCATTAGTGAGGGGTCCCTCTGGGTGATTAAGACCGATCCATTCTATTGTTTGCCACAATGACAAATGATAAGCAATCAGGAATGGTTGTGTGGTATATTGGTCCAAGACAACTGAAGTAGACCAAATACACATAATTACAAATATGCTAATATGTCTGGAATCAATATTTGATGTGACAGCCCTTTGCCTTCGAATCAGCATCAATTCTTCTATGTACATCTTGGAGAACTAACCACAGTTCGTTTGTGGATTTCAGTGCCTTAGTTGCTTCTCTCTCTGGATGGTGTTGAGATCAGGGCTCTGTGAGGGTCATACCATGACTCCCTTGTTGTTCTTTATTCTGAAGATAACGGCTTTGGCTGCAGAATACATTTGAGGAGAGCATTCATTCTGACCAAATCCCCAGCCATTTCCAGAAAAGCGGCTCCAAACTTTAAAGGAACCTCCACCGTGCTTCACTGTTGCCTGCAAACACTCATTGTTGTACGGCTCTCCAGAACATCGGTGAACAAACTGCCTTCTGCTAAAGTCAAATATTTCAAGTTTTGACTCATCAGTCCAGAGCACCTGCTGCCATTTTTCTGCATGAGTCGCTTGGCCTTGTTTCCACGTCGGAGGTATGGCTTTTTGGCTACCAGTCTTCTTTCACTAGTTCTGACCAGACATTTCTGGAAGCCCGAGGTCCAAGAGTCCCACTGTTTTCTGCCAATGCTGAGCTGATATCTGGATATCTTCCAGTTGTGAAGGGAAGTAAGCATTATCTTTCATTTGTTTTCTTGGCCATCTTCTGTGCCTATGGTCCTCAACATTGCCCATCTCTTTGTGCTTCTACAAAATAATTTGGACAGAACATCTAAAAACCTCAAATTTCTGCATGGGAGAGACCTTGTTGATGTAGAAGAACTACCCCGTGTCTGGTTGCTGTGCTCAGGCTTGCCACAGCGTATGCTGTGTTGAAGGCAAAGGGTGGTCACACCAAATATTGATTTTTCTTCTGTTCACTCACTTTACATTTTGTCGAATGATCAAAATGAATTACATGTTTTCCTATTTTTACCGCATTTTTTCACACCTGCCTAAAACTTTTGCAAACGACTGTATTGGAATTTGCTACCAACACATCAAACACAGTCAAATGCGTCAAGAACAAACATAAAAATACACTTTTGTTTCGAATACGAAGATTTAATTTCGTTGTTCCCAACTAGTCTTACAAATGGACTGTCACCATCCCAGCCACAATCACGGATTGTGGGCACGATGTAGTCCTGCGCAGCCACTGGAGATGCCTTAAGTGTATATAACTGAACCTCAGAAGTTTTCTAAAAGTGAGTTATTAAGGCAAACTCATTACTGCTCTTTTTTCCTGAAGAGCAATCGCGAAGATTTAAAGGTGATAACGAAACACTAACTTTACAGACACAAGCCCTATAACGTCCACTCGGCTGCCATGGCATTTATCTAGTCCATGGCGGGAGTCATCAGGTGCTTTTAAAAAATGAGGAATTTCATTTTATTAGGAAAGGCGTCATATTTGATCTAGAAATGGAAGTTAATTCAGCTATTCTTACTTTAATACATTGTGTTAATGCTGTTGTTTCTTTGTTAAGATGGGAAATGCTTACATACAGCAGGACCATTTAAGCCTTCTCGTGCTGTATGTGGCCCAATGGGCTGGTGGGCCGAGTTTTCTCAGTCTCAGCACACTAAGTCTGAGCGACGGAATATTACGTCGTTTCCCGGCACTAACATATAGGCAGCATGTGAGGATCTTGAGGGAGCAGAAAGCTGTCACAGGACAGCGGAATACCCCGACTAGGTTAGGCGTATGTACGTATGTTAGTGTGTGTATGTTACTGTTTGTGTGTATAAGTATTATAGTGTGTGTATTACTATGTGTGTGTAAGTATGTTAGTATTTTTTTTGTGTGTGTAAGTATGTTAGTATGTGTAAGTATGTTCCTATGTATGAGTATGTTGGTATGTATGTGTATTTATATTAGTGAGTTGTGTGTGTAAGTATGTTGGTATCAGGGGCAGGCCTTGAGCCAGTCAAAAATTCTTCAAACAGGACTAAATTGGACCAGCTCACCCGCAGAAGCCAAAGTGTAGTAGAGTCACGTAACAATGTAATATCGCGGCTGCAAAGAAAGGAGTGATGTGTGATATATGTGATGGTGTAAGAGAGTATAGTGTGAGGTAGTGAGGTGTGATGTGTGATAGGAGTGATTTGGTGAGTGAGTTGTGATAGGCGTGAGAGAGATGTAATATGTAATAAGCCAGCCCTCCCCGGGTTAGTATGTGTGTGTGTATGTAGGTATGTTAGTATGTGTAAGTATTTTATTGTGTGTGTTAGCATGTGAAGTATGTTTTTGTGTGTGCCTTGGGGGCTCCAACTGTATCTTGCAGGAGGGTCCAGGCAGTTTTTGTTACACCATTGTTGCGTATGTTTAGAGGGTCATCATGATGACAGCATTAAAGCCCCACTCATTTGGTCCACTCACTTAGCATTTATAGTTGCACTAATAGTTTTGCTTCACTCGTAAAGGACGTCTCCTTAAAGGATTTTTCAGAAGACTAAACATACTCATTATTCACAGACAAAACATATAATAAATAATTTATCCTGCATTTTATTGCAAGTCACCAACTTGTTCAGTAATTTAAACTATTGGGCCGGGAATATTGTGATCCTCAACGGAATTTAAACGTGTGGGATAAGCATAACGTTATCCTGAATCTAAGACAAGATCAAGGACTGATTTAGACCTAAGCCTCTACATCAAGAAAAATGCTTTAATTATGTATCCCGTTATACAAAAAGCGTGAATTATTTTAATACTGACAGCACTATTTTTGGTAATTTTACCATTGTTACTGTCAAGACATGTTCAAAAGGAAAATATTTGCCTGTTAACTTGTCTTGGAGCTTTGGATGGGATCACTGGTTTCCGTTGGATATTTAGCAAGGCCGGGCTTCTTGCAAGTGGAATTTCTGCCAAAATCAATGTCTTTCTTTTTAGGGATTAAGTCATTAATACCTTTTTTTTTTTTTAACCCATTCTGACAAATCTAACAGTTTACAGAGACCTGCTTTCTGATGAAAACCCCTTTGTTAATAATGACCCTTTCCCCTAAAGATTTATATGTTAGGGCCCTATACTGTTAGGTCCCTGTACACACACATGCACCTACATTCTACATGCTGCCGACTAACAGCATTGCAGTTGGCGTGTAGTTGGCATGAAATGGCCAATCTGCTGCCAACCCTATCAACATTAACTGGGACATTTTGGGATCTGCATCCAGTAGTAGCCAACGGGTCCCTCTCCACCTGATAATGAGCCACGTTCCTCATAAGTCTTAGACTTTATGTGGTCAGCCAAGTGCTGGCTGAGGACCAGGAGAGCTGCAGATCAATGCCAGCTCATGAGTGAAAGGTCTTGTAGGACAGCAAAAAATAAGGAAGAAAGGTTTGTATAGACCAGTGTCGTTGGTTGTTTTATTATGGCGTAAAGTTGTGCTGTAGGTTGTTGTTTATCTGTGTCATGGCTTTATTGTATGGAGCCAGAAGAACGTCAGAGCACCATACAGTACGTCTCTTCATGTTGCCTTTCACAGAGCTGGTAGGGATAACATATGTAATTTATTATTTATATGGAGTTTTACTTTTAGAGTTTAACCGTCCATTATCTATGTGCTGTGCGGGACATCCTTGAAACATTTAATGTAAAAAAAAAAAGCTTAATGTAGCTTAATGTGTCAAAATGTTCCCAAACGTCAATCGGTTGCTTCATAATTTTGCATAACCTACGTTTTTAGCTATCCAAGCCCATCCTAGAAGTCTCATGGAGTTTGGATTCCCACATTGCAAATATTAACCGATTTCCTCCAAACTTTCCACGGACAGGAGTCCATCTATTCAAACAAACCAAAAATTATTTGCGTTTTACTATTTTTTTCCAATCCTAAAACGTTTAATAACAACACCTTAATGTAAAAAAGAGCTCAATGTACTATAATGTGCCCAAACATCAACCAATTGCCTTAAAACGTTGCACAACGGACGTTTTTTAACTTTCCAAACCTCTCTTAGAAGTTTCATGGCTTCTGGTTCCCCAAATTGCAAATGAATGACATTAAGCCAATTTTCAGGGGAGCTTAATGTGGCTTAACGTACAAAAATGAATTGAATTATTACTTGATTTGCTCTAAATTTTCCACAATGCAGGAGTCCATTGATTCGAATCTATTAAGATTTCATGTCTTTTAGTAAAACATACCAAACGTTATGCACATTAAACTTTTTAAAAAGCTTTTGAGTTTCTCCAAAATAGCATTTATTTGGGTTATGGATGGATTGGAGTAAAGTCAAAAAATATAAAATGGTAAAATCTAATTTTACCATTTTAAATATGTTTTTTGAATAACCAACCAACCAACCAACCTGAACTAGGACTTCAGGATTCCTGGCTCTTGGGAAAATGTGCTACTTTACTCATCCACCAGGCAGCAGTGCTGGGATGTTGCACATGCGTGTGCTCTGCTGCATGGATGGGCTAAGGAAGACCTTGAGAGAGAAAGTCTTCCTCATGCAAGTCGTATTCCATTTTGTTTGAGCCTTCAGGTATGGTGACCTTCAGGACTTAAGCTGGACTTAAGCTTAAGTTGGGACAGGCAGGGATCATTCTATAATCAGGCCAAAGGCTGGGGTGGACAAATAGCAATGTGCAAATTCTAGACACTTACATTACATTGTGATGGTGGACCTTGGGAATAGATTGCTGGACGAGTGCAACCTGGGAGACTAGAAGCCCTTATGTGCATATTGAGCCCTTATTAATTCTCCAAGCCCAGCATTGGCACACAAGTCTAGTCAATAGACTCCGAAGGAAACAGGTCTTTAGGGTGGCTTTTATTGAGTACACTAACGTGAGAGAGCTGTTTGAACACTTTGTAACACAATTTGTTCTATTCCAAGCCAACTGGAATAAAGAATTCATTGTAAGCTGTAAGTTAGTCTGTGACATTTCTTCTGCTTACTAAAAGGATAAAATAAATTTGCTCCAGGCAGGCAAGCTGTGGATTGAGATGACAAATCTCTGTGAAAAGCATGTCAGGCTGCTTATGTTTGAATCATCAACACGGTACTCTAGTATGTGTCTAACCGTGATGTCTTGCGTGCGACTATATTAAGGTTATTAAATCAGATAAGGATACACAAACTGAAGAACTCACACTTTGGTCAGGAAGGCACATTTCAATATAAAAAAGCTCCTCACTATCCCTACAGCTGTTGTGGAACTACAATTCCTATGATGCTCATTTCAGTGCCGTATTCCGGCCTAGGCGGACTAGGGCTCAGGTCCATGGGGGCAGCAGCCCTTCTGTCACATAACATCCATCCAATCGCCCTACTGGGTGATCAGGCCCCCTGTAGCGTGACCGCCAGTTAAAAAGGGAGATGACTGATCACGCAGAGGGGGTGACTAGCCTAGGCAAAATGGGAACAGCCTGTTACATATTTACTTTCTTACTCTTGTAAGCAAGGCCCGCGCTGCCTTTTATTTCATGTCATGATCTGTATGTTAGTTTGAATGTCGAGACGCCATTAAGTTATACAGCCCTACAGAGGAGATTGAAACTTTGAAGAACATCCCCTCTCGTGTTTTGATTTTGGTGATTATTTGCTGTTTTCTGTTAAGTACGACAGGAGACAATTGTGTATTCCTTGGATAGATTGTTATTCTTTTGTAGTTGTATAATTTAGTGATGATTTGGTTATCCGTATATCCAGGGCCGATTCAAGGCTCTGGTGGGCCCTGGACAAACAATATTATAGTTGGTCCCCCTCCCATCCTGTAGTGGGGGGGCAGGTGCTGTAGTGGGGAGTACAGGGGTCATAGGTGGGGGGACAGGGCTTGTAGTGGGGGGAAAGACAGGGGCTTGTAGTTGGGGGGCAGGGGGCTTGTAGTGGAGGGCCTACTAGCCCTGTTCCCACCACTACTAGCCTATATTCCCCCACTACAGCCACTGCCCCCCCCCACACTGTGGGGGGCCTCTATGACGGCCCAATAAAAGGAATCACCTCTGACTAAAGATTTCATCTTCTCTTGGGTTTACATGACTAAAAAAGGAAAGGAAGGACAGTGAGGTACTCTATTATTTTTACAAATTAAGAAACACATTTTTTGGCCGCTATCTGTTCAAGTAAGACATTTATTTATCTATTCTATGGTGATGTGGAGACCTTTTCTGATGGAAGCCTGGGACAGGGAATGGCAGCCTACCTGCCTAATGACCAGAAGAAGACCGCCCGGTGGGTCACGGCTCCATGGGATGGATGGAGAGAGCTGATCTCCCCCGTTAGCAGCCCAGTTACACTATGGAAGTCTACGCCTAGCCTGCACAGACTCCATAGTAGCTTTACCCGGTGTCGCACGGCCCTAGGCGATGGAGTGCTGCTATATAAGGTCCTATATCACATAGGACGGTGGCTTTGGAGAAAAGGGCTGGGGAACTGCATCGGAAAACGACTAGGGCAATGTTCACTTACTATAAAGATACTTAATCATTCTCTGATGGAGTAGAGTCTCTCAAAACCATTCCGTATATATCCCCTTACTACCGCATGAATTGCAAATCTCTGAACAACATTTCGTAATACATTTTCCTAGTAAACGGGATAAGAATATGATATACATTTTCCAATTCAAGTTTTTTTTTTAACCAATATACCTCTGGTTCATATAAATGTGTTTTTTTTTGCATATGTTTTATTGATGTTTTTAATTGTGGAGCAGACCTACTTAAATATTTATAAGTCAGAGAACTAAGCAAATAATTTAATATTTATAGCACAATATTTAAAATCCTAATATTATACATTATATTATTTCATGTTTATAGCTTATAAAATGTAAAATGAGTATTCTAAATTATAAAAATAACACATATATATAAATAAAAATGTGTGTGTAATTATACATAATAATAATTTACCGCCACTAATTAAAAATGCCAATAAAGATATTTTTTGCTAATTTTGCACATGATCCAGTTTGGTTTACACCTTATTATTTTTTTTTAACCAAATATTGTTTTCCAGCATGGTTTCAATAACCATTCGATATTCCCTCACAGCTTTTAATGTAAAAATATGAGGTTTAGGAAGGGAAACGACACCTTTAATGTAGAACGTTACCTTTTGTGAAATGTATTTTCATCAGCTAGTTTCTAATTTCCATTCCCTTTTGTTATCTCCTCTCGCGCATTAAAAGTCGGCACATTTACTGTTGAAAGCTAAAAGATTTTTTTGTTTTATTTTCAAAGACATCAAATGTGGCGAGGCTAAAATAATGCTGGTGGTTTTTTTTTTAAAGTCTACAACTCATTTAGCAGTCTTACAATCACATAATACAGATCGTAGTTGTAATAACACAAAATGTAATTTTTAAGTTGTAATACCGCGTGACTCAATTGCAATGACATCACAGCGACAAGGAGCTTCCAGTTTTTAATTTTGACATCATATTGCTAACCTTGATGTAATCACTATACTATTAATAGAAACATTCTATTATACTTAGTATGATTACTATAATACAATAATTCAGTACAAAGAGTTGGATTAAAATGTCACTTCTTCACACCTGCTAAATAATGCTTTAGGAGGACCAGCAGTTAACCCAATAGTCACTGGGATAAACTGCTCTTTCCAATCTCCTGCATACATAGATGCCATCTTTCACCCTGACACAACAGGGTTAACCCTTCCTTTCCCAACACTCTTCATCTGCTGGCCAACTGTGCCAATCGCTCCATTGGCTCCCTATACACTCCAGACTTCTGACCCTGACCTATAGAGTCCTTATATATCCCCTATATCTCTACTCTCGTATTTAAATACACTCCTAATCGTCCCATGACTTGGTTCTCTCTTCTGTGGTTATTACCTTTTCCCAATGGTCTATTTGGCAGTGGACACACGGCAACACATCTTAATGCCCTCAACCAGCATGCCCAAGATGCCACGTGCCATGCCAACTGCAAGATCAACACTGAGTTCACTATATCGCCCTCTTTCTATAATCATCTCACCCAGGCAGTCCTTTCCCACTGCCTCACTTCCCCCTCAACCACCAAATAGATTGTAAGCTCACAAGATCAGGGCCCACATTTCCTTCTGTATGTTTTAACATTTCTTAATGATGTCATTTTAAATTGATAGATGTAATGTCATTATTCATAGGTAAGGTGGGATACCTTAACAATTTACTGAATAAACTCCAAAAAAGTAGTTCTTAGTTATATTTTTTAGAGAACAAGACACTTAAAGGAACATAAAGAACCGTTGCTATTTTGTTTTCAAGATTTACAATGGGGTTATACATAATAAGGACACTTTTAAACAAAGACAAACATTATTAGAGCTATTAAGAAAGAATATACCGTATATTAAAGTCCAAACTAGTGAACTGCATGTGCTGTTATAGCGACGCAGCCATTTGTACCATCGATTTTCTATCATTGCTTTACTTGCCTATAGACGTTAATTAGAAATATGCAAAAAAAACGTATTTTTACAATAAAAATACTTTTTGAGTACTACGTTGGCCAGGGTAAGCGACAGAACACCTTTTACAAGGACATTTTGAAAAATAATACTGTCATGGAAACAGATGTGTTTTGTCAAAATGCTTTGGTCTTCTGTTTTGCATTCTAGTCTGTGTTTTGTTGCCTTGTTGTGCTGGCAAGCAATATTTATACGTAGTTTTTAGAATTATCCTGTCATTAGAGATATGTATGCGCAAGCAACATTGTGGAACGTCTGATGGACAACAAAGCCAAGACCAACGACACCAATGGAATCCATCACAGAGATCTTCAGTCAATGATGTTTCCGATGAAGCACTGGAAATATGAATTAGTGTTGGTGACAGCGCTCCTGACGGTTGTGCAATGAATGTCTCTAGCTACAGCCAAAAGTAACAGAAGACCCACGCCAGTGAGACGTACCATCAGTGTTCTGCACTTAGACCAAACTTTAATTGGATTCTTTGGCTTAGGGGCTATGATTGTTAATAGAAAGTCACTGTTTGGGACTTTTGTCATGTCCCGTTAAACTTCATATCCAATGTTAGGATGTCCTCCTGCTAACTCCTGGGATGTCTAGTCCCTCCTTCACACCAAATCCTAGGATACCTAGCTTATTTTTGCTTATTTTTGACATGTTATGCTGTTCTTTCATTACATCAGAAATGGCCAGCTGGGCTTTAAAACCATCTCTTTAAACGCCTGGCAGATTTTTGACACCAACACAAGCGTACCATTCAACGGTTTGGCTGACCGAATGTTATTTCACACCAATACCTGGCATGCCTAGCTGCTATTTTTTAATAGTTATGCCCAACAGGTCGATGTGTGTGTCTCACATTGCTGATGTGTCTAGAAATGATGTGTTTACCCAATACTTTTTGGGTACCTCACCGTTGGGATCATCCAAGTCCCTGTCCAGTTATCTTAGGGCTCAACGCTTTGCAAGGTCAAGGCGACGAACTCCTGCGGTGAGCGCTCCTGGGTTACGGCATTTGTGCCATTTTATTTTTTTGCCCTTTAAAATGAGTCTTTTCATTAAAAATTGGATATTAATAGCAGATCTGTCGCTCTTCATACATTGTACAGTTCACGTAATGGTGCTTATATATTCAAATAAACAATATATATGTATCAGAATCCCACCTAATGTATGTATTTATATATATATATAATCATTGGAGCAGCCATATTAGCTTCCTGCTTTCGAGATCTGTCTGATTATTCCTACAGTTTTAATACCTTCCTTATTAAGTCAGGCAGCCTTTTAAGGGTGAGCGAAGGAGAAGGGAGAGACAGGACAGGAAATTGATCAGATCATTTGCCGTAGATCTCGGCATCTTTGGGGTAAAAAAAAAAAAAAAAAAAGTCTACATTTTCTACAGATCTCGGCTTACTTGATTCAAAAAGAAAAAAACAATTCCTCAATTTTAAACTAAATATATTCAAAAAATAAAGCCGCAAAGATGACAATTCCCCTTTTAAAATCTAAAATCCATTGAATGCAAAGAAATAAACTGTGGGTGGCATTTGGGTTGGATGAGGTGGGGGTTAAACACCCCCATAGTCTACATACTGTTGTCCCTTCTTAGTTATGTCTCTGTTTTTTAATCCCTTGTCTCTGTTAATTACAAAGAAACAACAATTTGGATTCTCGTGACTTCTTGTTTGCATAATTAATATGCTTGGAAAGAAATAAGACTTTGTTGTTAGCCGATCGCTACGCTTAGAAGTCCCCTGGGGATTGATTTTGTGAACAGATACTAGGTAAATACTTCATATTTTGACCTTGCTGTATTTCAGCTATGAGAGTGATTAAAGCCCAAAATATACTTAAGGGATAAAGACTAGCACCTTTCTGCGTTCATAAATATTCTACATCCTTTGTAAAAATTCACTGCAATTCCCCTAGTCTTTTTGCATCCTTAACACTTTTGGCCCTTAAAAATAAATAAATAAATAATAAAAAATAATTATAAAATAAATAAATAAATAATAATAATATAACGTGGTTATGTTTTCAATGTAGTAGCAAAACTCTTTGAAGTAGAAATGAGCTGCATGTGTACATTCATATACGGTATATTGCAAATGCACAGAATATTCATTAACATCATCTCATTCATTATTTTCTTCTCTAATTGTTTCCTAACAATCCTAGAATATTTCCAGGATAAGATATGTATCAAACATCACTCTTTTGTGCACCAATGGTCTAAAAAAGTATCAGAAAACCAATGGTTACTTTTATACACAATTCTCTTTTTTCCTAAATTGGTAAATATCATTTAACAAACAGCCCTTCTTCTTCTAACTGCCTTAAATGGTTCCTTAAATAGGGATAGGTCACAAGGTCACATAAAAAGCTTAGTTAAAGTGCTACCTTAGCCATACATTTAACCATGTCTCCTAACACAAAAGGGCCCCAGCCTCCCCCCACCACTTACTTCTGTGTCCTCTGCGTCCTGCAGATGTGGAACAGAGACACCAGGTACACATACCTGGGAACTCCCCATCCAATTCCTCTTGCACTCCCAACCCATTTAATGCCAACTGGGGCTATCCCCACCCTGCTCCTCGCACAGCTAACCACGCCCATTGCCTGGCTCCTCCTGCCCTTGTGTATATGGCTAGCTCCGCCCCTGAGAAGCCACTCCAGAAGCGCAAGAGCTGTGGGTAGCCTGCCCTGGAATTTTACCTGATAAATGGTAAGGTTACTGTGGAGGTCATGGCAGTTAGGCACATTCCTCCATACTGTAACTGGGCCAGTGACAAGGGAGATCTCCCCGACCAGCCCAATGAGCAATGGCGTACTGGGGAGCCTGATCACCCAAACAGCTGATCTGCCTCTGGTTTTGTGACACAAGGACTGCTGCCACTGTGATCATCGCATCGCTAGACTTGGCCTAAATATGCCACTGTATATACTGTATTTAAATGAATCTTTTTTTTAAATAAATGAGTCATTTTTAAATAAAGCAGTTCCGTGGTTTGATCCGTGCCAATTCAGATATTTCTGTATTTCCATCGCTCCCTTGTCATTTTTATTTGAAATCCTGCTGGCATTTAATTCTCACTTAAAAGATGTAGTTAATGTGCTGTCTGCTTCTGTAAAGTTAATGTAATGGTTATGGAATATAAAATGTATGGCATATTCTGGAAACATTTTCTGAACGCTCTCACTTCTAGGTATCTAAGGCATCTGAATACATTTCTGAAGTGCTTTTATTGTTATCCGTGCCGGTGTACGGCATGGATGATTTATCCGGCATAAAACCAGATTATAGTAGCTCTTACCTCCCGAAGTACGGCTCTTAACTCCATTACATTCTGCTGTCTTTGACTTGTGTGAAAAGAGTGCAGGTAATATACAATAAAATTTAATGGGATAAAGTAAACACTCCAAAAATATTAAGTGGCAAAAAATGGAATGTTATAAATCAGAATGGATGGATATTGCACAAAGAGGGTTAATGCCAAGAAAGGCATTTTCCCTTGAAATTATTTTCAGTGCCAGGGCAGGATATTTATAGTTCCTTATCTGCTTTAAAATCACATTTTATAACTATATCTAGTTTTTTATTTCCTTTCTGTATTAAATACCACCGTAAGTGTGTGTTAGCGTGTGTAAGTATGTTACTGTGTGTTCGTTGGCGTGTAAGTATGCTACTGTGTATGTTACAGTGTGTGCATTGGTGTGTAAGTGCGTTATTTCGTGTAAATATCTTACTGTGTGTGCAAGTATGTTACTCTATGTGTGTAAGTAAAGAAAAAAACTCTCTCCTACATTTTTGGCTGATTCCTAGATATAAACCAAATTTGTCAACCCCTGCCATAGACAAACATTGGCAGTAGAATGGGTCGTACTGGAGAGCTCAGTGACTTGATGTGGTGCTGTCATAGGATTTCCACACGTTAGTTCATGCCTCCAGAAATACCTTTTAACCCCCTGTATGCCACTATGTCCCATGATATGGCCCTGGCATATAGGGGTATAAGGCATTTCTGGAGGCAGAGTGGCATAAAGGGGGTTTCCAGGGCTGCTTTTCATTCCCGGTCCGGCCCTGCAGTCTTCCCCTAATCAGGTGGGTCTAATATTTATATATATTGGCAGTAGGGGCTAATATTGAATGAAAACTAACTGCCAGTTCAGCTGTTATTTTGGTTAATGGCAGAGGAGCTCCCCGCCGGTGACCAATAGAGTCGCTCGTACGGAGCTTTAACTCTTTGAGCGGGGAGACCAGTAGGTCTCCTCAGGCGGAGTTTCGCCATCAGCTGCACTTCATTGGTTAATGGCAGAGGAAGGTCCCTGCTGGTGACCAAGAGATTCTCGTAGGGGACCTTTAAAATCCTGGTGCCAAAGCTGCTGTGTACTGCGTTAACCCCATTTTAACCCCTTCTAAAAAAAACCAGCAAAAAACAAAGAAAAAAACCAAGCACGAAGAATGTACACGAATATTTGCCCGAACACAGGAATGGGCGAATATTCGTGGAATACGAAGAGTTGGCCGACGCCCGAGTCTAATATTTGCTTTAATTAAAAATCCCCAAACATTATATCATATTACCCATGATTCTGGATTGAAATCACGTCTGTTGGCAGATTCATTTTCGGGTCGTTAAAAAACAAAAAAAATCACCGCAAATTGTCCGTTTATTTCACGCCCCACACTGGCTGGAGAGAAGTATATAGACCACATTACAAAAAATGACCAAAGTTTTTCAAGTCAGGAATGGGAACCCAAAAAGTAAAAAAAAATACATTTTCAAGTGAACTTTGGTATTTTCAGTAAAAATGATTTACAATAATATGCAGCTACGGGAAGGATTTGTGACTCTGATCTGATGAGCATAGAAGGGCTGGGTGACGGTGGAACCAGTAGACATGATTTGCATGCAATTACCCAGAATACACAGCTGTGACACAAACAGCACCTGCTATAAAATCGTACGAGGCAGGTTTATAGACCTGTCCGGGATATATTTGTCATAATATGTGGTTTCTTTATTGCGAAGGTCAAGTGAGATTTTACTAAGGTCAGCATAGCAAATCCCTCGCTCTAGACCTTTATGAATAACAAACATGCGCCCATTACAAGTGCTTTCTCTGCTACTCTGCCAATACATTCTTGATTTCCCTTTTTTTGCTTTTTTTGCTTGTTTAGAAATTGGCGAGCCAGCTATCACATTGCAATCATATTGAAAGCGGCTTCTCTTCTACCTGTATGTTATTCTTTTGCATCTATATTCTTTTCTAAAGAACAGAAGTAAACATTTGTTTACATTGTTGTGCAAGACAATCCTAGGGTTCTATCAGCTAAGGTAATGATGTCGGCAGGCACGTTGGTAGGATGGGATAATTACATTAGTGGTTTGCACCTGTTCATATGGGTAGAGGGATAATTTTCCGCAGATGAGCCCTAGGCCAGAAGTGTGTGCTTTATTAATGGAGATTACAGGGCGTGCTTTCAAGCTAAATTTCCTTTCTCTATTCTTCTTGCATGGAAGGCTGTGACTAGAGGTAGATTCTTGTTGGGTAATACATAGCGGGTGACTGGTGCACATCGCTTTAGGAATACTAAAAGGATAAGCGGAGGGGCCTATACCTTGCTCGTTTTGGCCAAGCTCGGCTCTCGTGCTTCGCCAT
The DNA here is from genome assembly GCF_027358695.1 of Spea bombifrons. Lineage (NCBI taxonomy): Eukaryota > Metazoa > Chordata > Amphibia > Anura > Pelobatidae > Spea > Spea bombifrons. The sequence continues at coordinate 10,378,882 of NC_071087.1, read as the reverse complement.
TTTCAGGCCTCCTCCGACAAAGCCATTTTTTAAACATGTTTCCTAAGCATGGCGGCACCTCAGGGCTATTTCCCTAGTTTATGGCAACTTGTACAAGTCATTGATGAGTCATGTAACATAGCCTCATGACCACGGAACTATGTTCTACCTTGAAGTATTTGTCTCATTATTCCACAGCCATTGTCCTTCACTAATGTTTGTAATTGAAGAGGTGGCCTTGTCAAAGAGCCATAACTAGGGCTCTTGGCACCTGGGACAGAGTTGGATGTATTGCCCCTTTCAAGAAGTGGAAGGAGGCGCAGGGGCAATGCCACCCAGTGGCCCAAACCTCTTGGTCCATGGAAGTCAGGTGAAAAGATCAAAGACATAAACCATATGGGCAGCCCGGGCCCCAGTTAGTGTGAATTCCAAGCAAAGGTGCTGTGAGAAACATTACACTTTCACTAACTCCCTGTAGCCTCCCGACATCACAAGTTCTGGATAGGAACCAAATGATGCGCATGTTCACTGACTCACCCCCAGTGCATTCCACCCTTCAATTTTATTTCTGATGCAAAATCCATGGATTATCAGGGAGGTAGTATTGGGGGACTTCAACTAAATCTATAAAACACATAACTTATAACAAAGGAACACACAGCATTGGTTTTAATAATTTCCATATGAAGTGTAGAAATGACAGCTAGCTAAAAAAAAACAAGTGAAATTTCAGTTTGTATGGCAGCCGTTAATGGCAATAATGTAGTTTATTTAATAGCGAGAAAAACATATTTTTTTTTCTTGTGAATAATCAAACGGAAGCAACCTTTTATTGTCCTCTATCTGTGTAGTGCTTAAACCAAAATTAGCTTGTTTCATTTTCCACTACAGATGATCTATTGTTTCTGTAGACAGAGTTTACAATGTGTTGTTTTAAGACAGTAGTTATTGCATCATTATTTCCTCCTTCCATCTCATTGTTCCTGCTTCTTTCAGTGCAATGACTTTCCTTCGATACATCATAACTCCCACCCTTTTAACTCCTAGTACTTGTTCATCTGTTAAGATAATATTTTCTGTATATTTACCATAAAAAAAATCTTATTGGCAGTTCTCACGTTACGATGTTGCATATTTATGTCCAAAGGATGAGCCACCAGGTAGTGTTAAGGAGCTTATGTTTTGGGGCCTTATCTCCTTCATCTGGGAACAGAGTCTTGATAAAGTCAAGCCGAAGGTTAAGGCAGACGGAATCGGTCTCAATTGGTAGAAACTAGTACGCAGTAAAGAACATCTAATGCAACGTAAGTGCATTTTGAGCTCGATGACCATACCTGCGGACCTCTTAAACGAGCGCACCCTTGAGACGATTTAACCCTTTAACAGTCCATTGTGAAGACTTTATGTAGTGACCCAAATGTGTTACCCAAAAGGCTCTAATAGCGGTCCTCATGGAAACCTTGAGTCAGTTTTATATGTGATCACAGCAGTGTCGAATAGGGAGGACTCAGTTCCAAAATGTGTGACCCTGAGAATTGGCCCCTTCACACCGAGACCCTGAGATTGGAGCAAAACCCCGAGACTCAGCATGGATGATTGCATTATTTGTTCAATATATCGGGGACAGTCTATTGCCCCCTTGCCCTTTAGCATAGAGATTCGCCCGCGGATCTAAGGACACGCAATATGTTCACTGCAAGAGAAGTAAGCATTGATATCGAGTTCTGGCACAGAAGGAGTCAACTCTATATATCGTCTTTATACTCGACCGATAAAGCCAATATTTTGATTTAATGCAGATTTCCGTATTCACAGAGTATATCACAGTGTTCATATCGCCAATAGCATGCGATGCACAGCGTGTGGCGAGCATTAATGCTTGAAACAAAGCACCATATTGCTCAATGAAATACAAAGCAGAAGTCAAACTGATTCATGATTATGGCTCCGACATTAGTAAAGAGTAAATATTGAACGGGATTCCATATTAGTCATACTGTCACTATATTGTTTTTAATGGTAATGATGCTTTTCGATACACATAGGATTGCATATTTTTGTTTAGCTCAAGGCTAGCGGTAACATCGATGTAATGTCAATGGTGGTTATGTCTTAAATGAGGTTGGCTACCAACTATTTCATTCTAGCCTTGAATGTGAACAAGACATGTGATTAGGAACTTAAATATTACAAAGAATTTGACAAAAAAATCCAAACCACTGTTTTTGTTTTTGTTCTGATATCTCTCTCCCAGCTACCGGCAGATCTCCAGCTGGTGGGCACGTATCCAACGGCTGCCTGATGCACGGTCTCGTTGGGTAGAGAAGGCTGGAGGTGTGCTCAGGATGCCCAATAGAGGGCGCACCTTTAATGCGTGGCAGGGGGCAGGATTTAAAACTCCAGAACTGCTATGTAGGAGCACCCTAGTGGCGTCCTGCATTACCTGTGTTGCGATTTGATTCCTGGATGTTATACCTTGACTCCTGGCTTGTTTTTGACTGTTCTCTACCCTGCAATTTTTGGTCTGTGCATCGACCTTGACTCCCTGCTTAGTGTATCAATCCCGACTTTTGCTGACTATCTGTTCTGTATTATCCCCTGGCACCTGGTGCCGCCTGCCCAGGAGTTCTACCTGCAATATAACCTATACAGGTACCCAATCTATACCTGCCTGTACCTGAGCCTCCACATTGTTGGGATCATCAAAGCCCCTGTTCTCTTTGCTTGGGGGTCAACCCCTTGTTAGTTGTTTCAGGGAAAAGAACTTCCTTGGTGTGTGCTTCAGGGTTACAGCAGGTGCGACAACTACCTTCTCCGCCAACTGATTCCATGTCCCTTTCTTGTTTTTCAGTAGCTCCACTTTTTCTCTTGCCTCTTCTTGTACTTCTGTCGTCTTTCCTCATCCACTTCTCCCCAGTATCAGAACCGTTATCCAGGTTCTTCCCCAGAGGGAGGCGTCTCTGCTGTGGTGACTCAAGAAGTACTCCAAGAGCCCCAAATATTACAGAGGGAATCACAGAGGAAGAGAAGCGTTTCTGCATCTCTGTTTCTCCGCGAATCTGTCTGCACTATTCTGGGGGAGCGGGTGTGCATGGAGGCTCTGCCATTTTGTGGAAGTACCTGGATAACAAAGTTGATACCGGGGAGAACCACACAAAGAAAGAAGACAGCAGAACAAGAAGAGACAAGATGAGAAGGAGAGCTGCCGAAAGGAGACAGGGATATGGAGGCATCAGCAGAGAATGTAGGGAGACAGAGAGAGCATGAGAGTGAGTGAATGAGAGCGTGAGAGAGCATAAGAGAGTGAATGAGAGTAAGGATGAGTGACAAGCCCCTATGCTCAGTCAGCTATGCGGCGGTGCTACAAATCTGAGGTCTGTAAAGGAAGACAACCTCGATTATAAGACATGGTCGCTTTTATAATTGAGCAAATACGGTATATCATATAGGGCCACTTTAAAGTTGCTGTTCACATTTCTGCTCTGTTCTACTCTACTGAATTTAACCTTTTTGTAACTAAATTCAACAACAAAACACCATCCTGTCTATTGTTGAATGCCAAAACCTTTCCTAGAAATAATTATTAATCATGTAAAATTTTAACATATTCCATTTTTGGTAAGAACTCTTGTCACGTAAGACAAAAGCAGATGCTGATAAATCACCGCCATAGTAACTGAAACAGCTTTTTATGTTTTTAAACCATCAGAGGAAATAATAAAATGACAGATCTGCTTATTTGAGAGCTATTTGCGTTGCATCATAGAGGATGTAACACTGTTTAGTGGAACAGCAACTTCAAGGCGCTGGAATGCCATAGACAGAGCTTTTACCGTTCCAGCGTTCAATTCTACGTTCAGGGAACTCCTTCCGTTTGCCAGCATGCAGATTCAGACAGAAAAAATCTTAGTAAATGGGACATTTTCCAGAATAATTGATATACTACGGACCCAGAAATGATCAAGCCCAAAACGTCCATATTCCCTACCTGTGTTGAATAAGGTAGATAATTAATTATTCAACAAGGAAAAGTAACTATACAGATTTAAATATCACCTAAAACTTTAATATTTTTTACAGCTAAATTATTTTTAGTATATTAAAATATTACAATAACTCTTGTCCTAATGTTACATTTTTTAAAGGGAAAGTCAACCCATTTTTATCAAAAACTACTGGACATTATATTTTTTTTTTGTTATTTTGTGTTTGTTTTTTTACTTGACTTTAAGACATTCCTGTGTGTGATCCATAGATTTTGATTTAAGTTTAACTATTATCCATAGTTATTTTTTTATGTTCTACGGCAGAGGAACAGAATTCTTTCCCGCCCGTCACAATTGATGAACGTATCGTGGTCCGAAAATGTGAACAGGATGCAAATCTGCTAATGGACCCTGTGCTGGTTTGCCAATATTTCACTTAGTTTATAATTAATCTTTTTTTTTTATTGTAAAAAGCTTATGTTGTATTTCTCTAGGGAAGAATGAACTCATTTAATGATGTGAACGTTGCATGTCGTAGCTTCGTCTTCATCTCACAACCCCCCCACCCAAGGTTTTCTCAGCCACCTAAAATATTCTCACAATTTTCATGATTTTTTCCAGCGCTGGGTCATTTTCCTGCCTGTTTGGCAGGAAAATGACTACAAATGTGGTTAAGAAGTTAAAATCTGCACAATATATGGTGCCATTGTACACCGTAATCATGCGTTTACATCAAGCTGCATGTAATTAGGTTATAAACAATACAAAGCTTCAGATGAGCAGCTCCGTGTTAATAAGCGCGTTAATTTATGATATTTTTTTTTTTAATGGCAGGACTAAAATAATTCAGCAATTTAAAGGAACAGTAAACACTGCTAAACACCAGTAACATAAACAGTTATTATGCAGAGGTAAGCAAGTCCAGCCGGTAATAAAGAACACATTTTATAGAACGTTTATTATACAGTACAATATTTTTTTTACTAAATGTTGGTGCTCAAAATATGGACAGTCCTGTTAAATTTGCAATATGACACATACATACATATACGTCATGTCTCTGTTAATAATACATACATTCCCCCACACATACACATATTTACACGGCCCCACACATACACTAGGACCGCCTAGCGCAATAAGGGATGTGCTGTATATTCGGTAATAAAAAAAATATGGACAATAGATTGTCAGCTTGTGAGCCGAGCCCTCTTTACCGAATGTATCGGTTGGTCTTAGTCTGTGAGTTCTTAGTTTTGTCAGACTTTGACTGTATGGACCGTAAGGACATGTGAGAATTGTTGGCGCTATATAAATAATATATATGTTATATGGTATCTATCTGTTACATGACTGGTAACACATACACGGACACAGACCATCACATACAAATACATACATGCTATTTCTCGCTCACAGAGAGGAATGCACAGTGACTCATTCACACACATATACTCATTCTTTGTTCTTTCACATCAGCGTCACATTGCATTGTTTTTTTTGGGTTTTTTTTAGGTTTTCACTTTGTAAATAAACACACAATTTGTTCCTCCAGTTCCGCATCACAAAAGAAAGACCCGCTAATGATCTAAGTGACTTTAGGAGCCGGGAGCTAACGCGTTTCTTCACATTCTTTACTTATTCAGTATATCACCGCCGCTTGCGAAATGTGAAGATAAAGAAATAACTCTTAACAAATATACCATAAAATGCTTGCCTAACCTGCACTACAAGCCTGAAAATAATTGCAAATTTGTACTTGAATATTTTTGTAATGTTAAAGTAGATTTATTGTTTGGGAATTAACATGCCTGAGTTCCCAAAGAATAGGTTAGAGACTAATTTTCTGTAATTCGATTTATTTTGTGAAAGCGTCAAGTAAATTACGTGTCATGTAAACTGAAATCAGACAAATGCTTATTTTTAGATCCAGATATGCAATAAGATGGAGATTTTACTTCTCCTAGGAAGTAAAAGGTCCTAAATGACATATATACTATATGGACAAAAGTATTGGGACACCTGACCATTACACCAACAGGGACTTATGACATCACATTCTAAATAGACATTAATATGTAGTTGGTCTCCCCTTTGCCGATATAACAGCTTCCACTCTTCTGGGAAGGCTTTCCACAAGATTTTGGGGAGTTTCTGTGGGAATTTTTGCCCATTCATCCAGTAGAGCGCTTGTGAGGTCAGGCAGTGGATGTTGGATGAGAAGACCTGGCTCTCAATCTATGTTCCAGTTCTATCCCAATATTTTCCTTCTTGGACTCTAGGACTGGCATCATTATTATACATCACGGACATTTAATAAAGTGGCTAGACTTTTGTAATGGAAAATTTACTTAATAGCTACATAATAAATACTGTCAAGCAAATTGTCCGCAAACTTTGTTATAGACCCTGATGTCCCAGACTTTTTCCTCTAGCCACATACACCTGATCTATTCATTCTTGGAATCACCTCCATTCAGATTACAGTCTAATGCAGTACAGGGTAGGCAAGTTATTGTATAGAAGTATTTATACAAACAATCTCTCCCCTCTCACAATTCCAACACCGAAATTGGTTTTCACAAGTCAATCCATTGCGTGGGTAGAGTAGATTATACAAAAAAAAAAAAAGATGTGAGATGCTCGCCCAGAACAGACTTCATAGTCTGCGCCCCCGGTGGAGAGCATATCTAATGTATGCACCCTTGTGCCATTACAGAGAAGAAATCTCCATCTACGAATCAGTCGGGTCCCACCCAAAACGCAGTCCAGAACCTAAATGAGAGGCAAATCTCCTGTTCTTGGTGAGCATCTCGCATCCTTTTTTTATGGCATTTCAGCCTTCAGGGATCTCTTGGGGGTCACCCCAAGTGTAAAGGGGAGTCCAGACGTGGACCTCACTGCTCTCTCATGTCTGGAGGAATACCAACCGTGCCCCACTGAGCAGGCCAATGAAGGCTGAAACGTACGTCTGGGGTTGTTGGTTCCCTCGCGCAGAGGACATTTGCCTCTCATTTCGGGTCTGGACTGGCCTTTTGGGTGGAACCGGACTGATATGTAGATGGTGATTTTTTTTTCTCTGTAATGGCACAAGAATGATGCTCTCCTGCGGGGAGCACCGTAAGGCAGGGTATGAAGTGGTTGTCTGTTCTCGGTGAGCAGCTCACATCTTTTTTGTATGGCATATACATAATACTTAACCACACACGACCCTTTTGAAATAGCTGCTTGCTTTTCTTTCCTTGGGTGTCACTGGTTTAATCAGTTGTCTACCAATAAATAATAAATAAGACGTATTCTGCCAGCATGTACAATTATCATAAATGTCAAACTTTCTGCAGAATGATAACGCCGAACTTCCAACTCCTCGGCGAACCTTACATTGAGAAGTAATGATCTCTCTTGGACAGTTTTTATTTATTATTTTTTTGGAATTGTATTGCTGTAGTTGATATTTTGTTTAAGAGTTTTTAGCACTGTTCATTTATTTCTTAATCAATGTAGTCATTTTTTTTTAGACATTTACCAGAAGCCGTTAATGTGTTTTTTTTAGTTTACTTTATGAAAGTTGTATTTGTTTCATATTGAGACAAGCAATCTGGACAGCATTTCAATGGACTTGGCAAATGTGATATCAAAAGGCATCTGTGGTCAATACGGATTTGTAGTTTTCCGTATTCACAGCACAAGTTAAATACATGTGGATGTTAATAATGTGGCATTATTCATTATTATATTGCTCGATTATACTTAAAATAATTTATACACTGGAACAGCTGCTGGCTTTGGTGGATAAGATCTTAACGCAATCCATTTTTTATACTTTACAATGGAAATCTGGACTCTGTTATAACTACACCTGGAAACTCTCCAGCCTCAGACCTGGAGTCTCCGAGTGAAGCGCCGCTTCCCAGAGTCTCCGGGTCACTCTCCTCTTTCTCTAGACAGGGAAGAGATGTTTAGCCACGCCCACTCTCGCCCCCAAATTCCCGTCCACTCCCAACCCATTCAATGCTATCTGGGCCTAGCCCTTCTCATGTCGGCCATTGCGTGGCCAACCATCCCCTCAGAAAGCCATTCCATCAGAAGAGGAAGAGCTTAGGGGAGCTTGCCCTATGACTAGTATAATGTGTTATATAAAATATATATAAAATATATAATGCTAATATAATGGGCTTTTTAGAATCTTGTTGTCTCTGTGAAGTTTAAGAGACTTCCAAATGATGTCACACGTTACTCAGAAGTCTCTTTCCTGGCACCCAATACAAACTAAACTGCAATCTTATTCCGTTCTGCTTGTATGTACTATGCCCGAACTCCTCTGTCCGAAGGCAAAACTGTTTCTTGCAGATAGTGAGATGAGTTTATCTGCGATTGCTATAAGGCGAGTACATTTTTGTTTGATGATGTTAGTTTTGGTATCTGTTTGTTAAATGAATATATTTACATTTCTGTTAAATATTGAGATAAAAGTGACAATATATCATAGGGATTATAAGCCAGAACTGATCATAAATCTACGTAACCATCAATCAGTGGCATATAATATTGCATACGGCCTTTTTTATATCCTGCGGTCAATGTGTTGGCATTGAAATGGTTAAAATGCCACCGGTATACTTTTTTATAGTCTCTTTACCCAACGTGTTTGCTTCAGCTTTCTGTTGTGCCTTACGTTTCTTTAGCCGTCTCCTGCTGATTGTAGATGAAGTTTTCCTTTGGTCCGGAAGGTACGTGTTAAAAACACATCCATTTGGGTAGCGCTAATCGTCTGTGCGCCCCACCGAAATGTTTTAGTAGTTTTCCCTTAGAGGTAGGGGTCAATCTGATCTGCTGACAATGATTTTTGTCCCCTGTAATGGCAGAAGTGAGTGAACGTTCGAGACTCTCCAATATGGTAACTTTAAGATAAGTGCTATCAGGTCACTGGCATCTCATCCCGGGCATCCTAAGAATGCATATTACTTCGTTGAATATATATATATTACTGCACTGAATGCAGTACTTTAACAGGCATTTTTCAACAAGTTAAAAACTAAAACAAAAAAAATCCCCTTTAGGGGAAGCTGCAGTTTCAGATTTGCAGCACACTATCTCCTCCATTGTCCCGTTGGGCACTACTGAGCAGTGATAGGAAAGCGCGCCTATTATAATCAACAGGAACACTTTCTGCACACAGTGAGTCTCGTGACCCTCGGAAACCCGTGCCAGGTCAGCGCTGGTGCTGACTGCAGGGAGTCCCCCACGTGGGCACAGACAGTGGGAGATGCGTTCTCCTACAAGCCAAAGAGCTGAGGGTGGGGAAAGAGAGAAATACCTATGGGGGGTTCTTCAGAATCCCTCCATGCAACTTGTAAGACGGAAAAACACAAATGAAAAGTGGATACTTAGTTATCGATGCATCTGATGGCTTTAACGGGTCTCTTCCTCTTATCCATTAGATTATACATTGGAGCTTTTGGGCTGCGGGTACCCAGAGCCTACCCTTCAGGGACGCGGCCAGAGCTACCTGCTGACATAAGTGGGTGTTCCTGCCCGATGTCGGGGAGACACCCCAATTTAAGGGGGAATGGGCATGTCAGGACCCCTCTCCAGCGACCCCGCGGATTCGACTTACTCTCATTATAGTCAGCTTCCCTCCTGTTACTTCCCCAGCCCCTTTATATCTTTATTATACCCCCTCTGTGTAAGGTTTGAGATTCACCAGTCTTTCCTGATTTTTTTAATCCTGTAAACAGGGTACCATGCTAGAATTTACATATTAGTCCTTCTGTCTCATTCACCCTCAACCTCTAAATAGACTGTAAGCTCACAAGACCAGGGTCCTCTTCTCCTTCTATACAATATGTCTTAACGTGTCTTCTCAGTCCCATATATTGTCACTTTGAAATCTTTTTACTGTTCCCTGTTGTAAGAACGGAATCTGCTGACTCTGCAGTATGTAAAGAAATGTAATGCACGACTCTCAGACTCGGACTGGCCCTCTGTGACACCGGGAAAAATGCCCAGCGGGCCGCCGGCCGACATCGCACTATACACACCCGATAGGCAGCTTCAGCTGTAGAGTGCAGCCACCGGCACGATATGCCCGTCCGCGCATACATCATTAGGGGCCGGAGCCTCCTAGTTGTCCCCGGCCCGGCCCTAATCACTAATTATCACACTTATTCTGTTCATGTGGTCTTTAAATAGTTACTTCAAACAGGGATAAAATGACCCCAGAGCTGTGCAAAGGGTTATGTGAACCTGCGGCTGTCTCTATTCTATTCGCTATTCACAATATACATCTATACGGTGATATTATCATTTCTACCCAATATATTTCCATTAGCGGAATCCGGAACGCTTTGATGACTGAGGACGGGCGCCGAGGGGTCACACTTCACAGACTCGTACAGTCATTTGACGTTCGTCACTCACACATTCGTTGTTTTTAAGCCATTTTTTTCTGGACGGACTCATCTGCAAGGCTATTGTTTAAAAGACGCCGTCGGCGCAAGAATATTTTGTATACACGACGTAAAATCACAAGCTGCCGGGTTAGCTTGTTACGTAGATCCACATGTCGGCGGCAACCAAGTGACAGCAACGCCAGATGTGTATTTTATGTGACAAACGACGGCTCACTCCATGCTTTACAGCATAACGGTACCTTCCGGAAAGAACACCGAGAAATGCCATTTGTTGCATGAAGCCTAGAGTTTCCATCACCCCCTTTTTTTTTTATTTCTTTATAGATTTTTTTTCTTAACGTTGGATTTTGTAAAGTGCTTTATAAACAGGCGTCTTCTGTGAATGTTATCTCGCCAACAAAGCTGGAATGCTGAACTGTTAACGTATATAAAAAAATCACGGGTTTTGCGTTAATGTATATAAAAACGTGGCTTTGTGTAAAATAAATCACTTAGTGGTAAATGTGAATTTTAAAAGCGAGCAGACTAGGAAAGTACATGTGTGGGAAGGCATGTAATGAGCAGATAAAGCTTCTGCAACAACGGGGAAAACTTACGTTGGTATTTTGGGGTGGAAAGTGTCTTTTAAAACAGCATTGATGTAGTTGGAAAGTCTCTAGCTGTGATTGGACTCTCATTATTATTATTATTATTATGATGTATTGTTTTATATAGCGCCATCATATTCCACAGCGCTGTACAATGGGTAGACAGGACATAACAAGTAGTATATAACATAACAATTTAACTTACAGAAACAACAGGTGAGGAGAGTCCTGCTCAAAGAGCTTACAATCCATCTATCCATCCATCTTTCCTTCTATCCATCCATCCATCTTTCCTTTTATCTATCTATCTATTCATCCATCCATCTTTTCTTCTGTCTATCTATTCATCTATCTATCCATCCATCTTTCCTTCTATCTATCTATCTATCTATCTATCTATCTATCTATTCATCTATCCATCCATCTTTCCTTCTGTCTATCTATCTATTCATCTATCTATCCATCCAGCTTTCCTTCTATCTGTCTATCTATCCATCTATCTTTCCTTCTATCTATCTATCTATCTATCTATCTATCATCTATCTATCTATCTATCTATCTATCTATCCATCTTTCCTTCTATCTATCTATCTATCTATTCATCCATCTATCTTTCCTTCTATCTATCTATCTATTCATCTATCCATCCATCTTTGTCTATCCATCTTTCTTTCTTTCTTTCTTTCTTTCTTTCTTTCTTTCTTGGAGATATGTAACACTCCAAGAAAACCGCACAATAAACACAGCAGTTAATTAATTTCTAACGCTGGTAAAATATGTGGTTCTCCATTTTTACGGCTCTTCTGATAATGCCACCTTTCAACGAGGCTTTAAATCTCCTGGTAATGGTTCTAAGAGCTTTTATTTCAACGCCGTAGAGATTTCCACTGCTAACTTGTTGCTTTTCGGCCAGCTTTTAAGTAAATTACCGCGCAGCCTCGATAAATGCTTCTAATTGCGTTAAATATACTGAGCGCCGCACGCCATTTATTGTTTAAATGTTCTTTTGTGTAGAGGATTAACCACAAAGCACCCCAGGGGGGTTTATTCGCTTAACCTGTGTTTGCAGGTGAGTTGGAATGAATTATCTCAGCGAATTCGCTATGCATTATGTAGCGTAAGAAAGTTCTTGAATGTCAGCTTTGCATTATGCAGGACCAGCTTGGCCATTACTGGGGCTGTATATATAATAATATACGTCAAAAACCTATTTATTATCTAATTTGGTTCTAATAAGCTTTCTTTATCTAGAGACCTGGAGGCCGCATGTGATATTTTTGGGCAACTTTCCCTGCTCAACCACCACACTGAGCAGATTCTTTATGGCAATGCCAATGAAGTCCGTTCCTCCATAGCCTTTCATTAGTCAGAGAGTCCAACTGGATGATCGAGACTAAGCCATTCCGTTGTTTCCTATCGGCAGTATAAAAAAGAGTACAGGTGTTTGGATGACAGGGGTAGGACGCATACACATGGCTATTATCCATCTGCCGGCAAAAACTAGAACTGTTTTGAAGAAGAAAACAGTAAAATATTTTTGAAAAAAAAATATTTAAAATCTGATACTAGTAATAAAAAAAATTACGGAAGTTCTTCCGTAAGAAAAATAGATATTGCTCTATTAACCCGACGATAAAAAAAAAATGAGTCTTTAGTTGAAGTTCTCGCGTGGTCCTGTAATGGTTAAGCGAGAAGCATTCTGTTGACACCTACTCCCAAGTGCCCAGGAATCTGGTTTTTTTATAAATATTCTAGGAACCGAGCCAACCATATTCAAACAATTACGTCCAATCTGGGTTTTTGCTTAGACTGTCATTTTGTTCTTAGCATGTTACGGAGAAATATGGCAATACAGATGATTCCGCAGCTTGCTTATACGCTCATTGTTACAGCGCGAAGAATTATTTCACAGCGCCTAATACCCACGGCAAAAAAATAAAAAATATAAAATATTCACCCGGGGGGAAAGCCCAAAGACTTCTCATCGCAGTTAACCCCTTAATGACAAAGCCTGTACATGTACGGGCTCAAAATGCATTGTTTTCAATGGGTTTAAGGACCGCCCATTGTACTTAAGGGGTTAATTCTTTAGAAAACATTCTGCGGATCATTGTCATGGCACATTCGTTTTAACCCATTGTTCTTTAAGGGACCCTCCAGCCATCTTATAGACTTTAACGCATATGATACCTGAGCGTCCCCCTCCCCACTCCATGGAGGGATTCATTCTTCATATGCATTTCCCCACCTCCTACCACGTAGTATACTCACTGCTAGTCATTGGAGGGGGCTCTCATTGCGCTATAATTATGGGTTTATAGTAGACCCCCAGCAGCTCCATATACAAAAGAGAGCTGAGATTACCACGGTGTTATGAAGGGCCAACCCTAATGATAAGTCTCATCATAAGTGTTACCGCTTATTTATTAAGCGCCAACAAACCAAGCAGCGCTGTACAATTTAAATGGGGAGGTTAATATATAAATAAGAAATATACATTAATACAGACAGACACATCAGGAGTTGAGAGCCCTGCCCGTGAGCTGCCATCTAGCCTTACGGTACTTTTACACAGGAATGGTGGGCTCTCATTAGACTTGGGCGACCGGCCAACTCTTTGTGTTCGTCTTCGTGATTTTTTTTATTTTTTTTTAGAAGAGGTTAATACAGGGTATGCAGGGTTAATACAGGGTATGCAGCAGCTTTGGCTCCAGGATTTTAAAGGTCCGTACGAGCAACTCTATTGGTCGCCGGCAGGGGCCTGCTCTGCCATCAACCAATTAAGTGCAGCTGCTCTTTATTGGTTGATGTCAGACGAGCCCCCTGCTGGTGACCAATAGAGTTGCTCGTACAGACCTTTAACTCCTGACGGCGAAACTCCGCCTGGGGAGACCCCTGCTCCATTAGGTAAAGGTCCGTACGAGCGACTCTATTGGTTGATGCCAGAGGAGCTCCCTGCCAGCAACCAATAGAGTTGCTCGCTCCGACCTTTAACTCCTGACGCCGAAACTTGGCCTGGGGAGGGAACAGGAGTTAAAGGTCCATAACTCCTCGCACAAACCTATGGATTTCCGCTCTTGTTAACCCCTGCAATGCTGCGTAGATAAGGTAGGCTACATGAGGAGGGGACCAGGGAGATTAGCTGGAGACGAACATCTTCTTTATATACGTTTTGCCTCCTCCGTGTTTGTTTCTTCGGTATTCAGGCTGAACAACAAAAACGCACCCTTCATGTTCTTTTTCATGTTCTCCTGAATACGACTGTTCAAGTCTAGTAAATATCCGCCAAACCATAGAACAAGAAGGAAGACCTCTCAAATAATAAGTTAATAATAATAAAAATCCATGCTAATCTGTGAACAAGGGGCTACAAGACCCCTGTTACACTCATGTCACAAAATGTTAATTAGTTAATCAGATTTTAAATTAAATTTAGTACTGATGCAGAATCTCACCGCAAAATAATACATTTTTGGACAATTTGACTATTTTTTGGATATTGGCAAATACTTTCACCCATCTTTACTACTGACATTATCAGACCATATGGCGACTCTGCAGAGTCACTTACATTACATGTATTATGGAGGGCAACGCTGATTTTAATGCGTCTGTACAGTAAACATTTTAGATTGTAAGCTCATGAGCAGGGCCCTTAGAAGCGCACCATTCTTGCCAGGTTCTTTGTAGATAAGTCTAGATGGCACAGGCAGGCTCCTCAACTCCTGCTGTGTCTGTGTGTGTACGCGTGTGTTTGTTATATATTTCTTAACTGCCCCATCTTTAAATGCCACGGCCTGCAATTTCCTAGCCATACTCGCCAACATACCTAAACTATGTTATGACTTGCAAGCGACTTCACAATATGGAACACCCTAGTCCTGTTACATTTGCACATACACAGCACTCGATTCAACCCGTGCATGCGTAGCTAGTGGCCACCTCATCCATCCGATTTGTTCCAATATGGCAACTAGATTTTGTTCAGCTGCAAGTGAAACTCGTAGTCTGTAAATTGTGTGATCTGCCATACACAGAAAATGAGCACAAAACAGCGTTTTCTGGGAGCAGCAGGTATATAAAAGCTGCCTAATCAGTTGTCAAAATAGAGCGGAAAGCGGTGTGAGCGGCAGACGTCAGAAAGCCCACATGTGGGAGATAGAAGATGATTCCAGCATTTCTGCACAGTGACGCCCTCTGGTGGATACAAAGCAAAGTGCAGATACAAAGACTTACCCTTCGTAGAAAGAGCACCTTCTACGCATCGCGCTGTAAACCGATGGTGCGCAGATCTACACCGCACTATTAATGTCATTAATGTCACTACAGCTACACATTTTACTAGCGCAAGGTTTACATCAATTGTTGTTTATTTATTTCGGATGGTTGCAGTCTCTCTGCTGATAAGCAGTTGGGGCTTTTACAAATACATTTTTAGATTAAGGGAAATCTGTTCATGTTATATATAAGCCGAGGTCATTGAGGATCCTGAATTTCACCTAAACCCATGCATCCTAAGCAAAGCAGGGAGCGCACCAGGTTTCACTCGGTGTTTCCAGGTCAAGCTCTGCTTCTGGGTTTGTGTCTTAAATTTCCTGAGGGTGACTGGGGGGCCAGCACCTTTTGCTCTGGGGGCAGGCAAAGCCAAGTGGCCCCATTGGCCCCTTGCCAACCCTTCTCAGTAACATACACACTGGCACACATTGTATACACTCTCACACTAACACACACACAGACTCATTCTACAAACATTAACACACATTTACATGCGCGTGTTAACACTAACATATATACACTTATGCGAATACACACACTTACACATGCTAACACACTTACACATGCACACATGCTAATACACACTCACACTAATACACAATTACACATACTCATGCTAATACACATACTCATGCTAACACACATACACACTCATGCTAATACACACAAATGCTTACACGCACACTTAACATACACAGTAATGTGCCTCTGACACACTCATGCATAGTCATGCTAACACATACACATTCACTGTAACATACATGCTCACTCCCTCTCTCATCCCGCTTTTCTTCTCTCTCATTCTCTGCTTCCCCCAGTCACTCCCTTACCCTTTCTGTCACTCCCTCATTCTCTCACTCTCTCCATTCCCTCACCCCTTACCGCCTTAATTGCACATTGTGCGCTAGCATCCATGCCGTCACTATAGGGTGGGCCAATCCAAGTAACTCCTGCCCTTTTTTCGGTGTTTTCATGCACAATCCCTCCCCTTGAAAGGGGAGCCCTGCCCCTTCTGCATGTTTGGTCCATCCCTTGTCATGGCCACACCCCTTTCCCTCCTCATATAAGGTGCTATCGGCAACTAACCCTGTCCCTCTTCCCTCTCTCCATCTTCCCTCCCCGATGCCCCTCTTTGCTAGGCGCTCAGAATGTTGGCTGGGTATGAGGGTATCACAGGGTTCTACATAAAATACATGTTTTCTTGGTTACATAAAATAACTAATATCTAGAGGTCACAGCGTCTTGGGAAAGCCCTGCGCCGAGCCCCACCCCGCCTAAAACAAAGGGTAGCAAGGATTTGGTATTCCAGCTGCAATGGGTTTAACATTTTTTTTCTTCGCTTAATAACCACGGCTGTCACCTGCTAATAAAGTATCAGCATGTGGTGAATTCTGTGCGTTTTATGAGCCTGCCCTGCTTTTTATGAGCTGTCATGGCTGTTATTTGTTTTCTTGGTATCAACGCCCTTGGAATAAAATCATGGAAGTAATTCATTCCGCTTTGCATCCAGTGTATGACGAGTAACGGTGAGAAGTAACACATTTATATCTCCCAGTTCTCTTTCAAAAAAGCAGCGATTACATTCAGCAAATGAACCTTAACATTTATGTCAAATTATTGATTCCTCTCAATGTTCAGTAACGGAAGAACAACACAAAAACTTTTTTTTTCAGCTTCTGTGGCAGCCTATCAGTGCCTGCCTCCGTGTCACATGATAATTAAGTGATCCTGGCAAAAATAATAAATAAGGCAGCATATTACTCGGTGAAAGAGCTGTTTCTGGGAAGGGTTTCAAACGTTCGCTGGCACTAGGAATGTTTCTAATGCCGCATTTCTAAAAGCGTTATGCGGAACAAGACCTTTAAAGTCTGATGTGCTCTTCTTCTCCTTCTCTACTTCATAGAGGTCTAGCTGCATGGTACCTCAAAAATCACATACAAAGTCATGCATGTTACTGCTCCCCATGGATCCCTGCCGTCATAACAAAATACTCCTTACGTTCTTCCCGTGGGCTAAGGCTCTCCTCCTCACTTATCTCCCTTTCTCACTTACAAGACTCCACTCTATAACTCTCCACTCTATATGCCCTATAACTCCGGAACCCCCAGCTTTCATCCTCCTTCTAGATACCAGAAACCCACTTCTTCAGAGAAGCTACAATTGTCTCAGTTAGAACCTAACTTATCTGCCACATCCATGTGTGGCACCATCTCACCTTCTTTCTCTATATCTTCTATCTTTCTACACCCCACCCCCTCTAGAGTGTAAGCTTGTGAGCCAAACCCTCTTTACCCAATTTATGGGTCCCTCTCAGTCTGTCGGTTCTAGTTTTTTCAGACCCTTTGAATTGTATGGCCTGTAAGAAGCTCTGAGTAAATATTTAGCTCTAAATAAATAAAAGATAATAATGATAATAAAATAATGGGATATGCGAGCGTTTTATTTGTTGTTTAGCTGCAGAAGTCATCTAACGCCCAAGGCTTCTGCTTTAGGCAGAATAAATTAGTATTTTATGAGCAGGGTTTATTTTTCACGCTCCTTTATATAAACAATGCTTTGATCTGCCGTGTTCACAAGCATAAATCTTCATTTATTAGTTAAGTAATATTAAAATGACAAATGGTTATTATACCGAATCCTGAACTTGCATCATGACAAAAACATGAAATAATAGAGTATATAAAAGAGGTTATATATGGCACTTGATTTAAGATAAAAATAAAAAAATATCACATATCTTATTTTAAATAAGTCTTTTATGTTATGACTTTTACAAGACGGAATCTAATATCATACCTCCAGCATTTCACGTGGCCCGTGTCTCCATCTTCCTGATTTTTTTTTTTTTACGTTTTAAGTACCGCTAGCATTATACGTTTTTCTGGTACCATTTATTTAAAAAATATCAAAATATATTAAACAATGCTTATGCTCTACTGAGTTTTTTTTAGACGGAACATTATTTTTGACATGTTCCATAATGTGGATACCTCCAAATAATATAAACTGGAGGAAACCACTAAAAAGCCAAGGTATGTTCTTGTGCCTTATCTGTATGAATTACTATGATAACGTAACTGAAGCAAATCGGAGAAAGTTCCATCCCGCCATACTGGCAAAGTCCTTAAATCCACTGTGGTTTTCCTTCTGAGACGATGCTCTGCTCTCCTAGAAGACTTTCTATCTCAGGGAACACAATGTAGTCAAAGTAACAAGCGATCGTTGCATGGCTTCCCATTCTCATGGCGCTCTGTGTGACCGCATGGGATGCAAAGCCCTGAGATAGGACCCAATGCCATCCGTAGTCAAGGATTTTCATGCAAGGCACCAATGGGTTTCATATAGAATTACAACATACGTTGCACCCTCTGGTCTCCTACTCCGAGAAGATGTATCTGTAAATATAATAGAAACAATGGGTGTCAACAATAAAAAAGTTTTTTCAGGTTGAATCATTGAAAGGGGGTCTTATTATAGCATTAAATGGAATGTTACTGCTGAATGGACCATTCCATTGGTTCCATTATAGCGCATGGTCCTTGGGCGCACAACGTGGAACCATTGCATTCCAATTAAAATTGGGTATGATTTTACTAAATAGACTCCCCCATGTTATATACAGCTATATATTCTGGGGGGGTTACAGTGCAAAGATTTTAGCAAATAACATAATTGAGACATGCATGTTAGTCTTGAATGGCATCCGGAGTGTGCTGGCTCTCTCTCTGTTGAGCACAATTCTTTCTACCTTTTGATAGAAGAATAAATGTTCTTTTAGAAAGTGTTAATTAGAATCGTATAGAATGAAATGACACAAAGAATACCGGTGCCTTTTTATCGGCATATTAGTTTGTCTACTTTGAAGCCACAAGGATATTTCACTGTGGGCTATTTTTTGCATTTACAGTATACATTAATGGAATAAAATTGCCAGAATTATACTGAGCATAATTATGTTAAGGGGCAATAAAAAAGGACGCTTTGTGAAATGTGATTGTAATGCTCTGATACATTCATGCTCCGTTTGTGTGTTTAATGAAAATAATGAGATGATTACATTTTTGTTTGCACAAGAATAACATATTTCTGACATACGTCTGGAGGACACAGAGTTTCCGTTAAACACAGTTGGACTGTTCGTAAATTCATATTATACGTCTGATGACGGCGAGTGTACGGTCCTGCCTCACTAATGGGCCCTTGGTCTGAGAAGAGTGAGAGAGAAGGTCTTCAGCCAACAACAATCACATTTTGTACTGGATGAGGCTTCAGGTACCGTGACCTTTAGGATTTCTGCTGCTTCGCCAAAAGCTAAGCGGCAAACCTCGTCCGGAGCCAAAAATACAGGACAAAGGGTCTGGGCAGGCAAAGTTCGATCCAAGTCGAATTTGTGGGCAGGAAGAGTTCAATCATAACAGAGGTCACACCAAGAAATGAAAACAGAAGTAGCGAAGGCCTACATATGAGACCAATGTTGTGACAAATGCGAAGATTACAAAGGTCTCACAAAGTGGCTGCCTAGGGATGGAAGCAAATATCTAGTCTGGAAGATGATGAAGTGCATGACACAATGACCAAAGTTGACAGCAGCCGGGAGGTAGGTCGCTTACGGTAATATTTTCTATGCATTCTACAGGAACAGGCATTTGTGAGATCAATGGAAATGTGATGACCGTGAGACCAGTGATGTGCCTTAGGCCTTAGGTCTGATTAAGGGCAGTCCCTTCGATCCCTACTTCCCCACCCATTGGTCTCGGTGTGGAGCTCGTCAATGGTGGGGCAGAGCCTCTTCCAGTCCTATTACTTCACTCAGAGCTGGGGAATAAAGTAGCAGAGAGCTCCATGATTGACAGCACTGCGGCCCCTATGGGCTCTGTGATACCCTAGCTTACAGGACACCTGTCAGCATTCATGGCTTGATGTTACCATTTAAATATATGTTTAAAAGGTTGGTTCTTTAGATTTTTATAGTTCTGTTGTACTTGCGCATTCCAGTACGAGATCAAAAATGACTTTATAGGGATGTTTATCCATGGGCATCCGAGTTTATCATGTTACAGAAACACTAGAACTAGAGGTTGGGAAATAATAAAAAAAGGTATCAAAATAGAATTTGTTTGGCTTGCTAGAGGTAAGAGGGGCTGCAGCCCAAATCAGCTCACAAGCCACATGTTTCTGTACTCAGGTTTAATCTCTTCTAATGTATCCAAGTAGAACATTAATTCGATGAAAACCCTAAATTGAAGATACATTTCCTTAAAGTTACAGCCATTCCATTTAGTATAGACCTCAGAAATACATAGGAAGACCAGGGGTGAGTGGGACCTGAGTGGGGAGTACGTGGGACGAAACGCCGCTCCTCACACTCCTAGATCAAACACTGCCTCAGAGGTATCAGTTCAGATAAGTTCAGATGAGTTCTCAGAAATATTCATGGGAGACCCTATAGTATTTTTGTCTAGGGGGGCCATAGCTGCCAACAGTCCCATATTTGCAGGGACAGCTGCCCCTTTTTTAGGGTCGGTTTAAAGGGCTACTGACAGCCACATGCACAATGGCCAAATTAAGCATTGAACATGCTCAAAAGGAGTGGTTTGTAGTTGGTACACAACTTGACAACTCCTGCATAACATGCGTGGATCATTCGTGATGCCTCATCACTGCCCACAAGGTCACATTTGGTGTCCTGGGAAGGTGAAGCTGAATAAGTCTATGATTTTCCCTTTTTTCCCCCAAAAAAATACTTTGAAAATCAGACACAACAGCTAGCCGGCACTTTAACAATACTTTTGTGAAAAGTATTTGCGTGGCAAGGTCTGGCCGCGTGCCCTTTAGCCAGACTGCTCCTTTCAGAACCACCTGGACTAATAGATTGTTTCTTTTTTTTTTTCTGGACAATGTTATCTTTGTTTCCAAACAGCAAGATTAAAAGTAAATGCTGGAAAAACAAAATGCTAAATGTGTCAGCTGTGATTTGAGCAAAAACTCTTTGAAAATATTTCCCGTTCGGCAAATGCGTCTCTGCCCCCGGAGTGTCATAAAATGTTTTGTTGAAACGCGTGCTGCCCCCCCCTTTAATGAATATTACACACTGTTTCTTTCTCATGATTTCAATAAGCCCTTAGGCATGCATGCGGCGATTTGATTAAATAGAAGGCTATGAATTCAGACAGGTTTGACCTTTAGCTGAGAAATGAAAGTTAAAAGGTTATGTTAATTATTTATTTTCCTTCCGTCGGAAACTACATGAGAAAAAGATGGTGGTGAGCTGGTGCCGCGCCGGATTTATGCTGTATTGTATTAGACCGTGGGTTTTGTTTGGAGAACGTGCATTGGTTACCCAAGGCTATTCAGTCTTAGAATCACCTTCACCAAATGCAGAATATAACTGGAGGAATTTAAAGAAATTTTCTAATGTAAGGTTACAGGGTTAACGCTGGTTGTCCAGGGGGAAAGGTGACTAACTGGGGCGCTAACTTACCTGTTATTATGGCAGTTAGGGGGGGTGGGCGGTCGATGTCTAATAACAAATGAGACATCAGGTTAATATTATTATGATGTATTGTTTTATATAGCGCCATCATATTCCGTAGCGCTGTACAATGGGTAAACAGGACATGACAAGTAGTATATAACATACCAATTTGACTTACAGAAACAACAGGTGAGGAGGGCCCTGCTCAAAGAGCTTACAATCTAGAGGCTATGACATCATAGTCTAGCACAGTACCTGGGAACTGGGAAGCTCTCTTTCTTCTGCTCCGTATAGGAAGTGTATATATATATATATACTTATACTGGTAAAGGCATACATCTCTTTGCACCAAGAAAAATGGCCTCTGGGGAAGCTGCAGCGGCTGCCCCCTCCTAGGCTCGAGGTATCCCAACCCCAGCTATACCCACTAGTCTACAAAACTGTGCTCTATTCTTTATCTCTTTATTCTGTATGCTTATGTCTGATTTTCTCTGTACAGACCCTTTTCTTCCTTTTTTTTTTTTTTGCTGAACCAGAAAGCAAAATATGCAGCCATGGGGAAAATCAGGGAGATTAGTTACATTTTTTTTGATACGTTTCATACAAATACAGTGGAGTTTAAAAAATATCTGTTCAGAAGACCTGTATTCAGCCACTCCGTTTATATTTTGAGAGAGGGGAAGGGGTTACGAATGCGATTCTTTTATGCTTCTCCGTAAAATACCATCACAGTGACCTTAACATCTGTAATTAAAATAATCTTAAAAC
Organism: Spea bombifrons; assembly: GCF_027358695.1. Taxonomy (NCBI): domain Eukaryota; kingdom Metazoa; phylum Chordata; class Amphibia; order Anura; family Pelobatidae; genus Spea; species Spea bombifrons. The sequence continues at coordinate 10,356,399 of NC_071087.1, read as the reverse complement.
TTTTGGAACGTGACCTTCTAAATTATGCTAAAACCAGAAATATAAATCTATGCTAAATGGGAAACATTTTGATTCTCATCTCTCAACAGCAGCCGCAAGGCAAGGGAGCATCGCATGGGAAAAATAAAGCTGGTGTCCAGCAGGCCTCGTTACAAAATAATGTGTGTATTGCTATTGTAGGAATCAACATACTTATTATCAGTGCAGTAAAAAGCCAACTGTATAATACTTCATAGGAAGAAGCCACTTTAGATGACATTAATCGTTATAAGCTGCTGTCTCAGGGCGGTAAGCACTGCTTGCATGTAGCAGTGAAGTCACAGACAGCCGCTCACTGTCCTTTACTGGGGACTCATCTTATCTTCTGTCTACTTAAAGCACTGAAGTTCATTCAGCCATATGTTTGGTGCTCCACCGTGGACCATATTCAGAATGTGACACCTTTGCCCCAAGAGGCCACAAGGTCTGCTTCATCCACAGCCAGTACTCACTTAGCCATGGACACAAAGGACAATGGGCATTGAAGGTCATCGCTCATCTAGGCATGCTCATTTTATTCCAACACCAGAACTAGGGACCCTTTTGTTGTGGGCCCAGGTCTCTATCGGCTCTTTGTTGTCTGCCATCCTGTACTTTCTGATACAAGAGGTTTTACATCATGTGATTTACATGGCTTTCTCACTTGGTGGCTAACTGGCTTATTTAGAGTCCTTTTTGTACTTTAACTATAAATAAGTCCATACCCATCCAAGGAGACAATTTATCTGCTCTGTATAGGCTCTTTGTGAAGATCATTTATAGTAGATACCAGATGTGACTATCCCTGGCCATGCTTGCATTTAATTTTCAGCTGCTGCATAAACTTTGGAGCGTAATTGTAGAGGGCAAGTGAGTGACCGGCACTGGAGTGCTACAAAACTTTCATACCACCCAGCATTTCAGTTGTCTTCAGATGGACACAGGTGGTGGTTAGGGCTATACCAATACTTTATATGTTAACCTATTGACACATATATAAGGCTCTTTGAAGAACAACACTATGTTTCATGTACAACATTTTATTGCATTTCCGTACAGTTATTGTAACTTCTAGAATTGTAGAACACTGTGATAAATGAACAAATGCCTGTCGCTCCAGCGGCAGATCAGGTGCTGTAGTGTGCAGCTGCCAGCCGTCAGCCACACATACGTCATCAGGCAGCTGCTGGCCTTAAAGTGCCAGGGCTGCCTCGTCATCACCACTCCAGCCCTGCCAAGCTCAACAAGCTGAGACAGGAGTATATTGGGGAAGGAAAGAGGGACATAGGGACTTGGGTGGCATTGAGTATAATGGACACTTGGAAGGTGTTACTTTTATGGTAGTCTTATCAGTAGAACAAGATACATACTGAAGAATACTATCACACATGTTTCTGTACAGAAGTGTAACGTCTTGCATTAAAAGAAGAAAAAAGTCAAAATAACAGGTCCCTGATTGATCAGACCTCATCTTCCATACAACCTTTGGGGAGTGGAGAATTTGGCAGCAGATAAGAACCATTTGTCCCATTTAGTCCGTTTTCCTGATGTAAAGACACAGATCCTAATCAGTCGTCGGTCTCATCTTAGATTCAGGAGCCGTATGTCTATCCCATGGTGGTAGGGATAGAGTTTCTACTACTGATGGTACATTCTCTATTTTAATCATTTACAATTAGTTTCCTTTGCAGCAATACGAGTTTATCTATGACATCATTACTTTTTCAGGCGTTCTCACCTCATTTTGTTATTTTCCAGGGTACATTCCAGTCTGAGTTTTTAATTTTAAAGTCATCTTTAATTATCCTTGCTTTATTTATTGTATTTTTTATTTTTGTATGGGAAATAATTGTAAACCCACAATGGCCTCTGTTTAATGTGTGTTACATAGTTATATAGGCTGTGTGTGTGTTGTAATTAGTGTAATTACATAGCTCTCTGTAGGTGTAGATAAACATATTTTGTAGCTGCCTGATCACGGTATAATCCTGACTGTAGGAAACTTTGGTTAGAGGACAAAAAAAAAATGCTAAAAAAAAATGTGAACACAAAATATTTGCGATGCGCTGGGGAGCAAATGAATTGTAGAAACCCGGAATTGACTTATCAAATGTAGTGTATAATTTTATTTCACCAGCCTGCAAAGACAATTTCAAGCATAGCAAAGAGCCCGCGGCAAGCAGAGACCTTTTATAAAATATCCAACTTTTGACTTTTATGCTGCAAACAATTATACATTTTTCTATGGTAAGTGATTTGTCCATCAATGTCACTTAAAGTGAAATGACCTAAAATGTCGCCAGTGCCACATCTGAGTGAGCCGAAACTAGGAGCTACATTTTTTATTGGCTTCAATATAAACCTTGTTTTTATCTTAATTTTTAATCATAAAACTAATTTGGTTTCCTATAACTCGACTTCTGCAAGGCACCTAACAGAGCTTTTCCTATATAATATATTTCCTATAGCTAATATAACTTTCCCTATACGTCACATGGTGTATATACATGTTAAGTAGGGTTACCAAATATCCATGTATTTAGGGGACAGTCCCACCTTGATTGTCCCCTCAAACCGTTGTAAGTCTAATTGTAAATTATATTTCAATTGCATCTCTTTTTTTTTTTTTTTTGCTTTAAGTGGCATTAAAGATATTAATGAAATCTAAGAAATCCCCACAAGTCAATTTTCTTTTATCCCTGGATTTTGGTTAACAATTGCTGTTGCTGTTGAGTGAAGCTGTTCTCGTGATGGACAGCAGAGGGAGCCAGAGGATCACCATGTGCCGGCGGCAAAACCATTAAGTTCCAAAGAATATAGTCGTCCCGGTAACCGCATTCTCTTTATGTACATAAGGACTGATTGTATGGAATGCTGGTATGGCGCCAATTTTCTGGAAATTAGTACAACTCTGCATTTCCTATTCTTGCTTTGTTGGAACTATATCATTTTCTTGGGGCTAACAATAAGCAATAGTTGATTAAAGTTGTTTTATTATTATTATTTATTGTTTTATATAGCGCCGTCAAATTCCGTAGCGCTGTACAATGGGTGGACAGGACATAACACGTAGTATGTAACATAACAATTTGACTTACAAAGACAACGGCTGAGGAGGGTCCAGCTCAAAGAGCTTACAATCTAGAGGCTATGACATTTTAGAATGGAATCCCATGGTATATGACGTCAGGCTGTCCTCTTCGCTGTCTTTATGGAATTAGTAGCTACACCCAGTCATATAAAAAGGAAATCTTTTCTCGTTGAAAATAACGTTTATTTCGTTTTTTTCTGTTTAAATACATATGTTTATTCTACGTGGAATTGTCAGCCGCTTATTAGACAAACGCAACAAGCTGATATCAAAACTCTCTTCAGTTCTCCGGGCTCGGCTCTCCATACGTTTATCCGGGACAGCTGTGTTTTTCTGGGTTCATAAAGATTAGCGCTCCTTGTAAGTGTCCCTCTTTAGGAGCGGCAGTTCCTCTCTGGCTCATAAGCCATCTTTCTTCCCGATGTCCCTCGTTTCTAGACGCTCAGAATGTTTGCTGGGTATGGGTGTATCGCGGGGTTCTACAGCCGTAAAAGTCGCAGCGAACAAACCAAAGAAAACAACAGAAATAAGCTTAAAGTTAGCTTTCCAAATAAAATGTATGATCAGTTTCTAAAAACCAACCAATGTGTCCAAAAGTCACATAAGAAAGTCTTTGGCCTCTCCTCCACCCACACCAGCTGAAACAAGTGTCTCTTTGGCCATTTGAAAGGTTAGGAGATATACAGTAGCTAAACACATACATTTATTATAATTATGTCACACTAGACATGCCAAGTGGACACTTCAAGGGACACTCCAGTGCTCTTTAGGTATTTTAATATGCACTCTTTAACTAAAAAAACACTTACCGTAAGGAGAAGCTGCAGCTTCAGAGCTCCAGCACACCACCCACTCCATGGTTTGCTTGTTTTTTACCCCATTTTTGGCTGCTTGAATCCGATCAGTGACCCAGAAGTGCTCCAACTGATGTATATGTGTGGTGGTCGTTCAATGTATGGACTGTAGGAGGCGCTGTCTAAATAGTTGGCGCTACATAAATAAAAGATAATAAAAGGAACATGAAGGGGGTTACGCTAGAGTCACACAGACCCCAAAAAGACCCCAATATGAAGAGTATGGAAACACATTCAGTATGTTCTGATTTTTACCATACATTCATTAAACGATTTTATATATTTATTTTTTTCTTGCTCTTACCACCTTTTTTTTAGTTGATATAATAAAAAAACTAATTTTACAGAAAAAAAAAACAATTGAAGGAGCTATTAATCCTAAATATTTTTTACAGTGAATGGAGAACCGATCTGGGGGTAACTCCTTAAAATAAACACGATCTTTGGTCTAGAGGAAAAGCAAACAAATTGCCTCTGGCAGAAGAAACTGACATCACAAGAAGGTCATCGCTGGTTTCCCATGACGATAACACGGGAATTTAACATTATTTAGCGATATATATATTTTTTAATGGTACAGCCCCAACAATGCCAGCCAAATCTCCTATCTGATATAGAATAACCAATAAAATGCTGTAAACTCGCCCATAGTTTGTGAAAGTAGAACGTTTTAATTCCACAAATAATGACTACCGTTTTTTGTTTTTTTTTTCCTGGACTTGAGCTAGATTAAATAAAACACGACGCAGAAATAAACATACTTTGCCACCACATTTCCTCTATAAAGACACATGGAAGGAGAACAAGGAACGTGCTATGAGCCCACTCGCGTTGTATATATGTTCTCTGAAAGTTATTCTTTATTCCACTGGTTGAACAATCATTAATGAAGTGTAGGGAGCCTGAAGCTAAGAAAACAATCAAATAACGTCACATTTCCAGCATAACACGTTAAAAAAAAAGAATAACACGTGTAAATATTTTAACTTTTTGTTAAATGTTGTAGACGTTTTGGTTAAAATCTGGGAGTTGTTCCAAACTCTTGAAGTACATTTGAAAGTATGGGGTTTGGGGGCTGTGGGCAGCATCTGATCCGAGAAACCTCTCCATTCCTTTGTTACGGAGGATGTAGAGCAAGCCATGTATGTAGGCGAAGACAGGCGCATGGCCAAAAAGGCCCTGGGTGCAGATAGTTTCTTTCTCTTCTTTCCTAGAGGTCTTGCTTGTGGGTGTATGTCCCTGCCAGAACAGATCTCTTGAATACTGTTGCCATGAAGTTAGGTTATGACATCATAAGTTGTCACGCACAGTAGGCATAATTACAACACTCAGGTTTCCACTTATAGGAAGAATAGGGGGCTCTTGATGTCATACAAACAGCTGTCAGGCTATCTAGCAGACTGATAGCTGGCTCCTGAGTTTCCCTACGGTCCATCAAACCGAAAGAGATAGGAGGTTTTTGGCGAGACTGGGGGCCGTTAGAGCCGAAGAACATTCCTGTCAACAAAAAATATAGGCTTTATTAATATAGACGTGCCAGCCCAGAGGGATTTTCGGGACAACATCGTTTTTAGGAGGAGAAATGTTAGAACGAGAGGTCATAATCTAAAACTAGAGGGTCAGATGTTTAGCTGTAATATAAGGAAGTTTTACTTTACTGAGAGGTTGGTAGATAAATGGAACAGCCTCCCAGCAGATGTGGTGGAGGCTAATACATTGAGGAAATGCAATCATGCATGGGATAGGAAAAAAGCTGAGGCTTATATCAAGAACATTGGGCAGACTAGATGACCATGTGGTTCTTATCTGGCATCCAACTTTATGTTTCAATGCAGCACCCAATGCCCCCGTAGACACGAAAGCTGAATAATAATAGATCAGAATAATAATAATATTGCAACTACTTTAAGGGAACGGCTTATATAGCTTAGTGGTGCTGATTTTCACCCTTTAACCCATTCTTCATGCAGGGTACGCCGGTCCAGCAAGTCTGATCCATCTCCGGACCCCATCATCAGTAGACTTACCCTCTGTTCATGCTTGGTACAAAGGGTTTACCCTCCTCTCTAGCGTGTATGTAATTATTGATTAGCTAGGTGTAGAAGATTAGTTCATTGTTTTTATTTCCTTTCATTCCCTTTTTTTTCTTTAAAAAAAAAGCTGTCTCTCCACTAAAGCAAATCCACTGCAATCCCTGTCTCACCAGCGTTTTCTCATCTCCTCACCTTACGTGATCTCCCTTCTTAAAACCGCCGCTCTCCTTATTGAACGCGAAGGCGGCACGTAATGACCTAATCCTCCTTCACGCTGCTTATACTGAACCCCAATGCCCTCCTTTTCCATAGACCACACTCAGCTCGTTCAGTACTGTCAAACCATAAAGAGTTAATATTTTCCCAGAGAAGCTTAGTCTGTAGTCTTAAAACTAGCATTCTACAACCGATTCACTGCCCTGAAGTTATTTTCCATCTCCTTCCCCTACACTTTGTCAACCAATCAACATCCAAGATAACTGGAAAAAATATTAATATTATAATAATAATAATTAATATTAATAATAAAATATAAATATTAATAATACAATATTAATATTAAATAAATTCAACGTTTCCCACAGTGAATGTGGGAATCTATAACATTGAACAGCTTGACCTCGGACTGACTTGATCTTTACTTTCTGAACTAGCAGAAGAGAAGACAGAATGACGACTGCATGGCGTTTGAGGTTCTTTCCGCTTGGCATTAAGAAGGTTGTAGGAAGCGAGAGGAGTTTCAGTCTCATCGGGGTTTCTGCATTGCGATTAGCCTGTGATCTCAGGAGGTATCACTCAGTGCCATCCATCATTTCGGTTAAAAATCAAAGAATACCCAACCGAAGGAACACAAAGACTCGTTAATCTCAACGAGCGAGCGTCATCGGAGTTGGCTTCTGTGACAATGTTGCTTGTAATGTGATATATAAGCTGTGATTCCGCTCCCAGTTAATAAAACACTTTCCAAGCAAAGGTGTAACAAAAATAAAAGCCTATTTATTCCCATTGCATGATAACAATATTCCAGTTCTTTTGTATATTAGGGAGACATCCTCTTAGTAACCTTATTTTACTGAATTTTTATAATAACAGACACTATCTGCATGTATTTTATTATTCCTTAACATGACTTATAACTTAACATGATAAAGATGTTACAGGAGGTAGGTATATTTCAAAGGAGGAGAAACACCACGATAAGAACACGTAAGTTTACAGGGCAATTGCCTTAAGAGTCTTCTAATGAGAGGTGTATACGTGGAATGGCCTTCTAGCCAAAGTGGTAGAGTTTAATTCAATGAGAGTTTATTCACGCTTGGGATACGCATAACGTTATCCTGAACATAAGACAAAGTAAGTAAGGCTTGTATCGTCTGTGTCCGTTCTCCGTCTGACTGCCCACCCATGAGGAGTATCAAAGACCAACACGGCGTCCATCCCAGACATGCATAATGTCCACGGGGCTCTAAAGAAGAGACCTCTGAGGTCTTAACAGCTTATGAGACTCTGGATCTTACTCTGTGAACATTGATCCGCTGAAAGGTATAATACGCTCTAGAACCAATACAAGGACGTTGAGTCTCACGACACACTGTTTCATTATAATAGGCTCTTTCTATGTATAATACTACATTTTCCCTATTTATTAATGTTACTTTTTTCCCCTTTTCTCTGCAGGTGATTCTGTGTAAAGAGCCATTTTACATCTATTTCTGGGGCTGTATCTGAGAATCGTCCGTAGAAGGTCGCGCGGTCCTGAAGTCTCATGTCTCTCATGGACAAACACAAAGTGAAGCGCCAGAGGTTAGATCGCATATTTGAAGGTGAGAAGCCGTTACTCCTCACCGGAGTGAACTCATGGAACTGTAAGAAATAACTCCTGAAAAAAGGCATTTATCTAAACAGTAATTAGAATTTTGAAGTTCATTGTGTAGACAATTATCAATTTTTAGTTGCTGATAAGATGCAAATATTTTTTTAAAAACTTACTTTTTTCACGTAACTTACTTTAAAAAAAAAAGAAAAAAACGTACCCTTTGTTCTTCTAAAATGGATATTGACATATTAACACCTTAATTTTTGTAAATAATGATTTATTGAGTTTTTTTAAAAAGGAATCAGGAAGGAGGGAGAGTAAGGGGGTGGGGGGGAAGGGAGGAAGAGAGTGGAGGGAAAGCAGAATTTATTTAGGTTGAAAAAAGTCCATCACATTCAACCTCATTATTGATCCAGAAGAAGGCAAAAAACACATATTGAAGTGATTGAGATCCTCTCCCTTCTAAGATGATATCCCTGTTGATGTCATGGTGATATCGCTGTAAATATTTTACTTTTTTTAAATTATTTTTTGTTTTCATGCTAAACTCACACGCAGTAGCTCTGCAGCCCTGATTTACTAATCATGCCATCTGCGATCCACAGTAGCGGGGGGGGGTCTCTACTACGCCAAAGAATTCTTCCTGCGGTGTCGGCGCTGACAACGGAGAAAGAACTGAAAGAGAAAATGGAATCTTCAAAACCATCCGAAATTATCCACCCTTTCTGGAAGCAGCGATATGAGCCATGAGCAATACATACTTATCGCCCACGGCACAATCACCCACGGCACAATGACCAAACTGCATTCACTTTGACATGTGCCATTGGCACCCATAGGTCCTCAAACCAGGAGAGTTCGCAGGTATGGCGCTGGCCCTGTATACTGTATGATTCAATGTATAAGGAAGCCATACATCCTACAGGGCCAGCAAAGCGTTTAATGTGGCATTGTTCGCAGGGGTTGGGCCATAATAATGTATACCACATCTCTCTCGCAAACTGTATCATGCCAACTCTCCGCTAAGTGAATAAACCATGAGTGTCTTAGGTGGCTTTCATTTAGGGTTCAGATATTCCACGTTACCCAGTTAGAACATGCTGATTAAATCAAATACTTTCCATCTCACCTGTCAGAGGTTTGTACAGAAGGCGAAAGCTATAGTGGTCATCCCATACGTGAGCTACTGGCTATTAAAGGCGTATTCGTCTCCTCGTAACATTATCACAAGAACTTCTGATCGAGCTTCCAGCCAGGAGAGACCGGCTTGTAGAAGGGCGCCTGATACATCGCTGTGTTCCATCTGACAGCACGGAGGTTAAAGGGCAGATCCTGAGAAACAGAGGTTACTAAGGCCCTTCTGAAGCAAAGGTGGTCACTCAGATACCTGAAGATCTGGAAGAAGTTTGCAGAGTCCATTCCTTCAGATTCTGGACTTTCTGCATGACCGTTTTAAGTAAGAACTTGGCAATCAGTGCTCTTCCAGCCCGCGTCTTGGCAGTAGTTCCAGCAGTATGAGGGTTTCCTAGAGCCGTGTAATAGACCATGAGATTGCCAGAGCCGAGCCTTCTTCCCCTTATTCACCACAATGTCTTATACATTAATTCTCTACCAATATCCATAGCATTAGAAGGATCTTTCAGAGAATATATCGATTACCTTTCAGAATTTAATGGAGCCCCCCATATACATTTTTTGCCGGGCTGCAAAGATGTATCGTGCGGTGGACAGATGTCATCGTGCCCAGTTAATTTCTGGCCAAAGGCCCTGTCTTAGGACTAAGGCTAAGAAAAAGTGGAGGAACTGCATCTTTAATATATCAGACAGAAGAAGTTTTCAACATTCTATAATTATGAGCGAGCTCCACAAGGCGTTCTGTGCATTTACGCACTTGAATTAAAACTAGAACAAATTCAAGAGTGTATAAATACTCTGCTGAGTTTGTTTGAACGTAAATTGACAATGTGTCTGGAAAGTTCAGCGGTATTAGAAAGCAAAAACTCACGGCAGGGGTTAGCAATTCCACCGACACAAGGGAGCCTTAGTACTAGAAACCAAATCAATTTGTACGTTTAGCCGTAGAGATGAAGCACTTGAGAATCCGGGCTTTCCTGGATATCGTGATTAAAATAAATTCACGTTCTTTGCCTTTTCCGCTGACAAAATGTCAAGAACACGGAATGAAAAAACAACAACATTCTTTGTAGGGATTATATTATAAATATAGAAAAACTAACTTTTACTATAACATCTTTGAGTTCCTGTTTCCTTTCAATGTATTGAAGGCAGTCTTGAGCACTATTCCTAAATTCACTTCAGAAAAAGGCACTGGGAGTTGGAAACCGCTACAAGTCTTAAAAAAGTATTGATTTGATTGATTTTTGATCTTTGAATATTGTTTATGGAACGCCAATCTATTGATTAATTGTATCCACTCACCCGATGTCTGTGCTGCAGATAGTTTGGGTTTTTCATAGAGTAACATTACAGTTTAGGAGGCATTTCACCTTACTGTGTAATAGAAACACAACGTTAATCGCTAATTAATGACGTACGTCACATTATGCGTCTTTTTGTCTACCGGGAACTTGGTATTACTTTTTCCAATTTACCTCTGGCCTTCCTCAACGCTGTATCTTGTTGGCAGATCTTGTAAGGAGATGACTGTATTACCAGGTGCTTACCTTTGCGTCACCAGAATGCGTCCTGGAGCCTATCAAAGCATCACAACACGTGAGAGGCGCACCAAAAAACCCACCAAACATGCACCGAAGACACACAGTAGTTCAGATGCTAAAGAACTAGCAACTAAATTGCGAACGCTTTATTCCCGTGCTCCCATCCTACCCAAAACTGAGCTCCTTGGATTATTGACCTTGGCTTGGCGCTCATAGTTGAACCAGAGCCTTCGGCCCAACCTCAGATTGCTTCTGATATTGGATTGGGTCTCTTCTGACTATTGTTTGTATTTGGCCCTGTGCCTCTATCATAGTTACATAGTTCATAAGGTTGAAAAAAGGCCTAAGTCCATCAAGTTCAACCCTTCTACCTAACCTTCCTATTCTTGATCCAAAAGAAGGCAAAAAAACCCTTGCTTCTTGACTCCAAGAGGCAATCGGATTTCTCCTTGGATCAAGAAGCTCTAAAATATTAATGTTATTCTATTTATATCCCTGTATGCCATGCCTTTCTAAGAAAATATCGAGGCCCCTTTTGAAGGTATCTAATGTATTGGATAACACCCCCTCCCTTGGAAGTGAATTCCATAACTTTACTGTCCTCACTGTAAGGAACCCCTTCCTCTTCATTCTCCATCCCATTTCCTCATTTTAATCCCAACAACCTGTCCATGAATTCGGGTGACTTCCGAGCCATCCTGTAGCCAATAGAATGTCCATTTCCTAGACTGCAGCTAGCCAATAGAAGTAGGCCATACTAGAGGATTCTGGGAGTTCTAAATGTTCCCTTTATAGAAAAAAGCTTTTATTTTTTTTTTGAAACTTTCATTATTTCCCTGATGTCAACAGTATAAAATCTCTTTCATATACAGCCCCTAATTACGTCCTCCTCGTGGAATCCTCTTTCATTCACCGCCCGTCGGGCTTCTTTATCTCCATATGTCACGGGTTTCAGAATCTTATTACTTTAGTTTTGAGTCTGCATTTATTAGAGGGTATTTTAAAAACGGTCACAGCTGAAATATAATACAGATTAAGTTACCGTATCAGCACAGCGCTGGGAAAGAGTGCTTCAATCATCAGATGTGCCTTTATCCCGTACAGGATTTCATATACAGTTTAACCTGAACGAGGAGTCGGGAAGCGACGGACCTCGTTGCAGAGACAGCCGAGCTGCTTTGAATATTAATATCTTTGACTCCTATGTATTCCTAAAACAAGATCAGCACATGCCCCATATCCACCGAAAGCAGTACTATGTATACAGTCGCTTCTAGCATGTTTACTCTTAGGATAAACCTCACAAGCTGTTCCTTGTAGTGTTGACGTTGGTGGCATGATTCCCTTAATCTTTACAGAAGACTTGGGCAGAGTGGCTGATAATACCAACCTGATGCTGCAATCCTTTCAGGCGAATGCACGTTGTTACTTATCGATCGAATTTATAATCTCGCGGAAGAGGTAAAAGCAATAGAATATTATGTAGGATTCCTTGAACTCTTGGAAGTCTTCTACGGCTCCGGCTGCTTCCTATTGTTCCCTCATTTGAAGTCCATAAACTATAGGGATCGTGAAAGGGTGATGGCCACAAAAAAAAGTCATGAAAATTGAAGCAGTAACCCCAAAACCGTATATTTTATGGTTTCTGAGCTTGTCCGTGAAGCCACTCGAATCAGATCAGACAGCAGAACTTCCCAGAGGGAGGTATAAAATAGGCTTCACTGACAGCTCTTCTCCATGCTCCAGCTGGGGTTGGGTCCCATGAAGCCCCAGAGATGGGTAAAAAGAAAAGGGGGTATTTAGGGAATTCAATGGTTAGCTTGTGCGTAGGGCGTTCGATGGTGAGCTTTGTTGCTCACGCGTTAGAAGTCTTGATGAAAAACAAGAAGCTTTAATCCCAATGTACAAACAACACAAAATTGGTTATTGGTGTGCTTAGTGATATCCCCCGCCCCCCAAAAAATGTATAATAATCGTAAATATTGATAAATAAAAAGTACTTAGTGTAGTAATGCAATGCTTCAAAAAATGGGCGCTGTTTAGCAGTGGACTCACATACGGATAAAGGCATATAAACTCTTCAATAGCAGTAGTAATAGTCTTCTTCTCCCCCAGACTGGGAAGAAAATGTAGAAAATAGTATAAATCCATATAAATGTAATAGACAAATATATTCAATACAAATCATAGCTTATATCTTAGATATGTAGTATCCGGTATCCATAGTAATCTCATAGATCCAGGTAGATAGAGACAGCTCTTGAAGCATTCATTACTACACCAAGTACTTTTCATTTTTATTTTTCATGTTTATTCAAACTTTATAAGCTCAATATTACATTTTTTGGGGGGTATCACTAAGCGCATGAATTACCATTTTTTTTTTATTATACTTTTGTTCCAAGGACGCTACTTATTTTGGCTTCTTCTTGTCCTATTATAACATATTTTTCTTACATTTCCTTGTGAACTTATTTGGGTAATTTTTATAGCGTGTATAAAAAAAACTAGGGATGTGTAATTCTGTATGATGGCCCATAAACATATAGTAATTTAGCTATAAGGTCTGCTGTTATTGCACAGTTTATTTTGACTATTACATTTTGAGGCCGTTAAATGACTTTCATAAAATCTACTTGTCGATTCAGTGTAATTCAGTTTATTGCCGGTTTCTATATCATTCCAAAACTCTCTCTTTTTTTCATACAAGCCGTAGTAGCTCAAGATCATCGTGGTCGTCAGCAATTTAATATCTATTATCGTACAGGCTATCTCCGTAGGCTTTCTGCCTGTCTCATGGGAGCTAAAAGATCTCATTTAACCTCAAAGTAACAAAATGCTTTAATATGAGACCCCCCCCCCTCCAAAGGCGAAGGTGATGGAAGGCATATAATATATAGCCTTACGGTTTGTGTTTCTGAATGACCTTTAAGTAGCGTTCTTACTGTTTTGTAATAATTACATAGGTGCTATATGTAGCAAAAACTGGAAAGCACTTGATGAGGTCAGCGGTTCTCAACCTGTGGGTCGCGACCCCTTTGGGGGTCGAACGACCCTTTCACAGGGGTCGCCTAAGACCATCCGAAAACACATATTTCACAATATATAATTACATTATTTTATGGTTGGGGGTCACCACAACATGAGGAACTGTATTGACCCCTTTAAGGACAATGGGCGGTCCCTAAACCCATTGAAAACAATGCATTTCGAGCACGTACATGTACGGGCTTTGTCATTAAGGGGTTAGGAAGGTTGAGAACCACTGATCTACATGTATCCTTAAAAAAGTTGAGCCACTATCATATGCTGTTGAGTTAAACATTGAGGCTCGCCTGTTACAGTCACGATTAACTCAGTAGCTGTTGCGTTGGTCATCCCATGCATGGTTTGAAGCAGTCATGTTCGTACGCAACCAACTTGTCAATAAGCCTCCTAGTCCAGTTTGTCAACCAGAAGTCGAGTGGGTTGGCAAGTCTCAGCCCAGAAGATTCTGGGTCAACTCTCATGCTGGTTTTGTCTGTTTGTATAAACCTCATTTCTGATGATACTTCAGTCTCTACAATAATATTATTTCTTCTTCTTTTACATCTGAAAACAATAGACGAGATGAGAATTTTGTATAATGGATAAAATCAGAGGTGTTTTTGTTTGCATTATAGTTTTTTTAAGTCCTTCTAGATCATTTGCTTGCTTGCTGATTTCCGTGGCCTGCTATTGAGAATGACATATGCTACATTCTCTCCGTGCCAGAAAATGAGGCAGTGAAGGAGAATGACCAGGAGAACATCGCTGGAGGCTTCAAATCAATGTCAGAGAACCAGAGTCTTTGTGTGCAGTGAAAATATAAAGGTTGTTCTGGCTGTCCCTCAATTACTGGAGACTTCATAAAATTACAATCAAGCGTCATTACCCTTCACCTCTGTTCTTAGGCCGCATTCAACTAGGAGTTTGGTACAAGCTCTATGAAAAAAAAAAGATTATGAATGAAAGGCGGCTTTATAATAACTGTACTATGCTCCAGATTTTTTTTTTTTTACAAAGTTTTCTGAAATATGTAAAAAAAAAAAAAAAGGGTCATTTTCAGGATTTGAAGATATGGCTTTTTTATAATTATGATTGCTCACGATCATACATATGTATATGAAGAACACTATATGTGAATGAATGGGGGAGAGGTACTTAAGTATGCTTCCTGGTTACCGTAAAGACGGCCAGAGGGAGGAGTAAAATGAGACTTAAGTCGAATAACTGATTTGCACGCAGTAAAATCCTCTGGGGTCCATGCAAAATATGCCATAAAATAAAAAGAAGAATTTGAGGATTAGAATATGTAAATATGTAAGCCACAAACCAGTTACAAACCCTGGTATGGTGTATTCAATAAGACAAGTAGTTTTAGTAAATGTGGCGTGTGCTTTTACTGTACTTCTATATGTAGGCTATATTTATTATTTACTGTCTTTACATCTGTCCTGTTTTCGCAGCTCCCTACCCTTTGGCCTGGAGGGGGCAGCATGCACTTGGTTCACCAGCCAGAAGCAACACGACACCCTGGCCGGTGATCGGAGGGGCGTCCGAGGCAGGTAAACAGCGCTTCCTCACAAAAACCTTTGGATACGATTGGCTGTATTTAATAATGTTTATACTATTAACAATGCCCAAGAGTCTTCATTCACCGCTCAAAGGTGCACCTTGTTCTGAACCCAGAATATCAAGGTTGGACAAAACAATGATCCTTTATTGTTATTATTACTATGATGATGATGGTGATGGTGATGATGATGATGATGGTAACATTTACCAGCCTTGTCCAGTATGGAAGACTCATTATGTGCTGTCGCATTGCAGATGTTCAATAAATACTCACAGGTTATTCTTAGGAATGGTAGACATATTGGCAACTTCAGATAATACTCATAAAAAGTGATTTTGCAGAGCGGCAGCCATTGTACTATAGCAGCATTTTCTTTTATATGGAGACTAATCATTGGCTTCGGAACGCGGTTCCACAGTTTCGTACGTTTTTTCATATATTGTGACTGCTTAATAAATATAGAACACACACACTTTATCCCTTTTGCTGGAAATGTTTTTTTTTTAATGTGCGGAGATTTACAGGAATTATTTTTTTTTACAATTTTATTTTTTGATATATTTTACTTTTTGATGTTTCACAGAATATAGGGATATTTGTGTTGTTGGAGAAGGCATGTAATAGGATATTGTAAACTAAAGATACCAACAATTCCATAAATCTAACGGCTGTGGGTAAAGAACCTCTACAGAATAATGTACAACCGTGTGGTTTTCTGGAGTGCTTGTGGTTTGAGGTTGCTCGATGTAAGCTGTTATATCCAAGATGGTTGTTCCTGACCCGTTTTAAGGAAGATGTTTACTTTGAAGCTGTGCCAACTAGCTACAGAACGTAAACATAAATGCAACTGCAAATTGACTAGCAGAAAACTATCATTCCTGTATGTTTCAACTGTATCTGAAGATAGCATAAGCTGTTCAACTGTTATTAAGTTGGCAAATTGGCCCAAACAATGGTTATTACCAGGTAGACAATGTACATAAATGATGGGTGGGTGTGCGGCAGGAACATAAGCAATGTTTTGAGTTTGGCGACCCTAGGCGAAACTCGTTTCGGCTACATTGAGGATTTGACTGTGACACTGAACTTTAATGGACCTCATTGCCACAAAGTTGGTGACAAGTTCCACTCCAGTTTAGTAGTTTTCAGCGGAAGTGCTGCTGAACCTGGTCCAGGAACCCAACCAAGCGTGCCTTGTGAGATATTAGCGATTTAGGCTCGTGTTCGCTATGGTGAACGTAACATCATTAACCCCTTAATGACAAAGCCCGTACATGTACGGGCTCAAAATCCATTGTTTTCAATGGGTTTAGGGACCGCCCATTGCCCTTAAGGGGTTAAGAAAATGTAGAACTCATCACTCCAACACTTTTCCATAGCGTGTAGATCCTTCAAGATTTCTGAGGTGTATAATTTGGTGTAAAGTGAACATAATACATAAGATACACATGATTTCAAAATGAGCAGAATAGAAGTGAAGGGGCCCTTGTCTATATTTCCATCTCCATACAGGTCAATCAGCTAACACACACACATATATATATATATATATATATACCACGGTCCAAAAATATAGGAGATTTGGAAGATTTGCTAAAACTCCACCATGAGAATGTTATATATTTTTAGAATCTGACAATGAATAACAAATGCAAATGCATTGGCAAAAAAATCTACATTGAATGGATTCTCTTGAACACATATTTTTTTTGTTCATTTACAAATTATTTGCATTAGTTTCTTTCCCTTTGGGAATGTCTTAAAAAAAAAATAGTTGAAGCGATACCAACAAATGCATTAGTCTCAAGTCACTTAATAAAGAATTTCACAGTGGCTGGCAGCGCACACAGAAAGTATTCTAGCCGAATCTGCAAACAATGAGATATATAAACATTCCATTATCTGCACCGTCTCCGAGGACGTCTTGTCATCGTTTCCTGCCCGTATAAACTAGCCAAGTCTTCTTTACAAATGAAATGAGCTTTGTGAAGCGGACCCAAAAGAGAAAAAGACAGGCATGTATGGGTGGATCCCCACGCTTGCTTTGCCCTGTGTTCCATAGGTGGGAGAGCTATAGGTTTTAAGGGACCCTGTCCAAAATGATCGAGGGTGGCGAGCCTACCGAGCGCTCGCCATGACACAATGGCATAGGTCTTCAGATGGACTCCATGAAAATACTGAGTACTAACCAGAAAGAACCATGTATTATGATAAAGGGTTAAACTCTATAAAAAGAATCACTTAAATATGGGAGAAAATGTTCAAAAAAATCAGCATAAAATAATCACCCCTCAAAGGGAGACTTCAAAGGCCCATAATTACGACTCTATCTAAAGCTCTCGTTGCATAGGGTCAGCTGTCGACATCTTTCCCCTTATAGGCTTTACCAGCGACTGATGGGTATTTTCATAAAAAATAATAATACTTTGATGTAGTTAATTGTTTGTATGGTAATCTAACCATGAAATGTTATATTAAAGTAAATACATAAAAAGGAACCTATAACATAGCAGGTTCCGTTACATATCCAAAGTTCTAATGCATGTAGAGAAGGATTATTATTTTGTTGAATGCTGGATAACGATGATTTCCCAGCTACTGGCTTTCCTTTTGGTAGATAACCAAGAGAAAAGGATGCAAGATGTGATTGAATTGGAAAGACTACAAAGTAATAAAATGAGTGTGGGGGGGTTTTAAGGAATGAAGAGCGTTTAGCTAAACTGTTACTGTAGAAAAGAGTCGCCTAAGGGTTGACCTCATCACAGCGTACGAACGCACCAACATCCTGCGCGAGCCCCTTCCGTGGGAAATCATCACCATGAGAGGCCGCTTATTAAGATTAGACGAGCGACCGTCCCATGTGAAACAGAGAAGGACGTTCTTTGCGGTAAGGGCTTTAAAGCTCTGGACTGCACACTGTAGGCACAATGGAGGTATTTCAATAATATGGTTGATATCTTTTTTGCAATAAAGTGCATACAAGGCTGCACGCTGTAATTTATGTTCTCCAGTGTATGTTCTGACTGCCCACGGAGTCATGGAGGATCCCTTCTCCAGCCAAAACTGGCACGTTCCTAGGACAGTAGGTATTTTTCTGTCCGGATGAGTACAGTATCCAAGCATATCTTGGGTAGGTTGAGCTTAAATTACTTTTTTTTTTCCATCTTCTATATGGGTAACGTAAATATTCCGGCGGTTGGATTGGCAAACGCTGGTGGTAAAAGATGCCTCTGCCCCGCAAAGAAACAGAGAGCTGTTACCATTCACAGATATCTTTCCCCCACCTACAATGTATTCTAGCCTGTGCCTAGGGCAGTAGATCCAGGGCGGCAGAAGTCCTCTGCCCGCAAACCCGGGATGGCAGACCACCCTCTTGGTCAATCAGGCCCCCGTGGTGTGGCACTGCTCAGTCTTTGGGATGGTACTGTATAGTAAATAGGTGCCTGTTTTGCCTATTCTATAACTTTTCCCTAGCTTAACCTGCTACATATAAGATGTTTGTGGTCGGTCCTGCGCAGCCTTTATACGCGGTGCCCTGGTCATGTTGCGCATACCTCTGTGGTGTGACTCTTTTTGGGTTCTACACAGTGGAAGTTGTTTTCCTTGGAACAATGAGCGTTTCATAAGAAACAGATGCCAATGGGGAATATCATATTTCTTAATCATTTTATGATCTTTAAACTTACTGTAGTTGTTCTTCTGACATTCAATAAATGAGTGATTGGACTCCAGCCCTGGTAAACATGTCTACTCCAAGGTAAATAGTTACAAAAAAAAGATAAAAATCCCAAAAATGTAATTGAAAAAATCAATTTGTCTTTGTCCTTAGAATGAAGTCCAATGTCCAAAAATGTACTGCACTAGGGTTCTAAGTCTTCGTTGTCTACAAGGTCCTCTGGTCTGAGGTCATCGCAGACGCATTTAGCACCAGATACCTCATCTTTTATGCTAATAGCAATGATCTTGCATCACAACCTCAAAGTGTTGTGCATTATTGTCCTGAAAAGGCGTCGCTGGGGATGTGGGATCCGTATTACAAGTAAGGGATTGTCTTGGTCAGTCTTTTCCATGAATCCTTTCAAGAAAAGATGTAGTGTTTGGCAGTACAGGCAGAGCTGAATCTACGCCTGATCACCCTCTACGCGCAAATTACAGCTCTTCACCCACCGTGCATAAATAACAATAAAAAAGAAAACTCACACACATCATTCTGAACGTGTAACATTTATAGGAAACATCTGGAAAACGAGACTTTTTTTTCACTAGTTATAGGAGGGGTCAAAGCAACAGCCGGGAAATACAAGGATGACATCCATCAACGTGGTTTGTCATGAACCACCCTGAACAATGCGGGTCAAAGGTCATTATTCTCCATAAATCCAGTAAAATAAAAAAATACTGTAAAAAAAAGAATCTCACATATAAATCTGACTCCACCCGAAAGTGGAGTACGGAACGGTGTCAAGGAAGTGTCAACGTCTCATTAGCCAGACCATAAAATGTGGAATGAAATGTGGGTTGTGTTCCTCCAATGGTTTCTCCAAAGGTTTGTAGTAAGAGATCTCAAAGATAATATCACATTATTAGGACAGCATCTCATGAGCTAAGCATTATCTTCTTTATCAGATTATGATTCTCCCATTGAAACTGTCCTCTTTCTCACTTGCGTAATAGTCCAAGAGACATCACTAGTTTGTGGCTTCACCTTCTTAGTGAGACCCTGTGGTTACGTTAATAACTTTTACCTTACATTTTATTCACAGAGCGCCAGCAGGTCCCGTAGCGCTGTTACAAAAGGGAGGAATCCAAAATGACAAATAACAATTACATTGACAATAAACAAAATTGACAACAAGATAAACAGACTGTAAGACATATTGGTACAGATGGAGAAGAGGGTCCCGCACTAGTGATCGTACAATCTATAAGACCTTTGGCCATTGGCGTCTGGCGTGATTAAAGATTTATGTTCTTTAATTTATACTGGAGATGGCCAAAAGAAGCCCTTGTTGGACTGAAGTTCCCATGTTCCTCACTTTATTGGTCAGGAGAGATGCCTTGGTTGACCCTCCTGTCGATGTCCCATCAGGAAAACAAAGGCTTCTTTCTGTGAATGCACCAACCGCGTTACATTGTAACCATCGCATCTGCCTGTAGGGTCTGGGGTTCCTCTACCGCGCACATTTCTATGATACAGATGTCTCTGTATCATATTCCAGAAACGTTCCTGTTTGTTCCACTCGTATAACTTCACAGGTCATTTATCAAACACAAACAACCCAGTAACATTAACACACGCAAGCATCTGCAGCTTTATTTCTTATCGGCATGAATGCACATGCAGTGAGCCTTCTTTTTTTATCTCCTGGATTAGGTTTCATCACATATAATCCTTGGCATGGCAGAGCTGAAATTTAGGGCACCTTGCTCCAAAATGCGATGTTTCAAGCGTGATCGTTCCGAGTTTGTTGCCATAACAACGGTTTTGTTTTAGTCATTCGCTCAGAATCGGGTGAATACACATAAAAGCGAGCTCTAATTGTGTCCCGGATTTGTCAGGAACTCTGCGTCTGCTTGTTAATATCGAAATTAATTTGGTTCTGATGCACAGGGATAGCTAAACACAAGTTTTTCTTCTGAGCAGCTAATAGCTTGTGTTTCTTGCCCCGCAGCAGATAGCATAATGCTATTTATTTTGGGCTGAACTGAAGGAACAAGGGAAATGTGAGTTATTGCTCATTGGAGCAAGCTCTAAAAATGCCCAAATGCATTTTCATAAAGACTCGTAAGAGCTTCCACGAAGAACGGACGCCGCGCTCCTCCCTGCTAAAGGATGTCTATTTTCAACAACTATTATCATCACGATGGCTCCGCTTCATCTGTAATTCACACAGGGTTTCAATTATTTTATATGAAGAGCAAAGGGAGGCAGGAACTGCATCTGGAATATGGGCCTGACGTCTGATCATTGTGATATTACCCTGTTCTGCTGTAGTGTTCCAGCTAAGAGTTTCTGCAGCAGCTCAGATACATTTCTCCATTCCTCTGATATAATTCTATGCCACCAACCAAGGTGAATGAATTTGGCTGCCAGGTTATAGATTTTTTTTATTGAATAAATGCAGCGGACTGGATGATGGTTAACTTCATTCTTTGATACAATGGGAGATGTTATATGGAACCACTGAGAGCTCTGTTGGCAATGTACATTTTAGAACTTTAGCGATGCTTGAGTTTGTTTCTAATTACATTAACACCGGAGTAGCCTGGTGTATTTTCAACCACTGGCACCCACGCACTGGCCTAGGCCACATATGAGCCTAAACACAGGTCCTCAATAATATCTAGAGGCAAAGGAATTGCTTAAATCTGGTTTTCGGCTCCTCCTGAGCTTCCGGTCTCCCTCCTTATGCCAGTATTGGGGAGATGTATTTATAATTTAAGTTTTTGTAAGACATGGCTACCTGGCGGCTGGCATTTACCACAAGGCAGACTAAAGTGTGTTGGAAAAAGGCACTTTCTTGGGTGACCTGTTGGAGGCAAAATGGTTGTGGCCCCCTCACACACATTCGTACTCCAATGATGTTATCTCAGGATCCCCTAGTTCCTGCGGATGACCCACCAGCCAATGGAGGGTGCCAGTAGTCTCTGTGATGTCTGCAATATATGCTACATGACCAAATATATGACAGCCCTCCTAGTTTTTGAGTTTTGGCAGTAGAACGGGTCGTACTGATGTGACTGGGAAGCAACGTCTGCACAAGCACTGTGTGTTCACAAAATGGATTTCCATGGCCGAGCAGCACACAAGCCGAAGACCACGATGCACAATGCCAAGCGTCAGCTGAAGTGGTGTAAAGCACTCCTGGGTTTGGTGGATGCCAGGAGAACGCTACCTATTGGAATGCATATGCCTACGAATTTGTGGGAACAGTTTTGGGAAGGCCCTTTTCTATTCCAGCAGGACTGTGCCCCAGTGCACCAAGTTCCATAAAGATATGACGAGTTTGTTGTGGAGGAACTCGAGTGGCCTCCACAGAGCCCTGGCCCCGCTGAACATCTTTCGGATCAAGTGGAATGTGAGCCAGGCTTTCTCATCCAACATTAGTGCCGGATCTCACAAATGTAGGGCAAAAATTCCAACAGAAACTCTCCAAAATCCAGGAAATCCTGGAAAGCCAGAAGAGCAGAAGCTGTTATAGCTGCAAAGAGGAGCCAACTCTGAATTAATGCCCATGGTTTTGGAATGGGATGTCCAACAAGCTCATGTAGGTGTCATGGTCAGGTGTCCACAAACTTTTGGTCATATAGTTTAACTAGAGAGATTTAGCTGAGGAATTTGTTGAATAAAATGTTCAAAAGTCCTTCTGAATAGTTTTATAAACCTTATAAACGCTATAAAATTAATAAACCATCCTTAATAATGCTAGCTGAAAATAGGCGCAAAGTCACTTTTCCATAAATTCAACTATTTTTCCCATGAAAGAAGTCACTTAGATCTTGAACATAATTGTCTATTTAAGATGTGCTGTGAATTAACTGATTAAAGTTGGCCAATTATTAATTTGTAGGAGGGACATCACAAAAATGAGAAGGGACCACAAAGCCCCACTTGCATTTGGCATAGTCCCACACCTTAGCACCCTAGACGGCTTCCTATTTGATTCCCTATGGGTTTAACCAGGGATTAGTGGGCCAAAAATATTTTGGGGACCCTCGTCTAACACACAGATTTTAAATTTGGGACTTGGAACATGTATCTACTTCCTTTAAATAAATTCAATATCATGATTTAGCATTAATCCCTCACGCTGGCATAGGCTCGCCCCTCGTTTGATGGGGGGTCCGGGATAAACAGGGGGGCCCCAGAAGCTGCTTAACCTTTTTTCCAGATTACATTGAACCCCAAAGCCCTGATAGTATCTTGTAAATTAAGAAACAATACAAGAAATCTATACTCTGTATGTTATCCTTGCCTTCTCGTTAATATTCTCTTAAGCCCCAGAGAGTTAATCATTCTGAGCATGAATCTTAGCAAATGATTTATTGTCTCGCGGAATAATTTGGCCCAATTAAACAAATGATTATGATAATCAGTTTCGAGCAGCGCCCTGAATGGCTTTTTATTTTTCAGATTATGTTCCATGGCGCTGAAAGGACTGCGCTCGGGATATTATGACACAGACTGATATATCATTACGCATTTGAAATGTTTGCTGTCGTTTCTATTATACGATACAATGTATTTAAATTACGTCTCTATGGAATAATGCATAATTGCACATACATTCTGCGTCATTTGGCTGCGTTCGGTGGACTTTCGTGAATTCTAGGTAAGAGAACGTCAGACATTGTTCTTGTAAACATTTTTGTAAACATTTAAAGGATAATTATAACTGTGCACGTGTTAACGTAAATATTACAAACACATCTGCGTGTTTTGGGCATAATAGAAGGAATTTAACCCCTTAAGGCCAGTGGGCGGTCCCTAAACCCATTGAAAACAATGCATTTTGAGCCCGTACATGTACAGGCTTTGTCATTAAGGGGTTAAGGAATGTTCTTGATTGTATACTATTAGTACAGCCAGTGGCGTATTGTAGGCTAAGCCGGTTAAGCCTAAAAGCGGCAGGTCCGGGGCAAGGAGCAGACCCTCTGCCGCGTTACAGGGACCCAGTTGCCCTATTGGGTGATCAGGCTCCTTGTAGCGTCATTGCTCAATGGGATGGTTAAAAGGAAGATGACCGATTCCCCCAAATGGCCAATTAACACTTTGCTGGTCTGTGCCGCGTCGCACATTCCTCCATAGTGTTCATTCGCCCAGGGCCAGATGTCCCTAAAAAAGGTGTGCTCCAGAACATGACATCATATTCAACGTCCGTCTGTAAGGACGTAGGTGGAAGGCCGGTGGAGCTGTCCTAGGTTAGGTTTAGGGCTTTGCCGAAGTTAAATATGCCTACATTGACTACAGCTTCTGAAAGTATATGTGAAAACAGCGTCTCTTCAAATTTTCTAAATAAACAGAGCCGTTATTATTTGTAGCAGCCAAATATTTACGTGTTCAAGTCTATGTGTAAATAGACTAGTGAAAAGCTAATTTTAGTAATAGTTTTACTTTTTATAACACTTTTATAAGTGTCATCTTTTCCATAGAGCAGAGAGGACTACAAAGGCAGAAATAAAACGAACAGCTGGAAAATAGGAGAAATCGGAGTAACTAAATGTTCCGACAAGCAAAATAAACATTAAAACAGACTCGTTCGAAACGATCATTGGAATTTTGAGAAAGACAGTCATTTATCTACAGTATGGAGTGTTTTAATCACAATATACTGTATATATGGCTATTGTAAAAAAGAAATTAGCTTGCACAACATAGATTGTTTCATATGGATCTCTATGACTATTTTTATAGATTATATTTGTAAAATATAAATGAAAATGTAACATTTAGATGATTTAAAATGAAAATGTTGCTTATTTTCAGATTTCAAGGAAAAACCACAGGAGAAAATGATAGTCTTTGAAATATTTTTACCCATTTTTGTCTCGATGAATTAAAGTGCGGATGAGTATTTAAAGCCAGAGTCAAGCTGGAAGTACACATATTAACAGCATATTTATAAACCTAGGTCTGGGATTAAGGTAGCACAATTACAATTTGCATAAATTGTTGGGCATCCTACGAGTTAAGTATGAGTGAATCTGAAACATAATGAGTTTGTACCGCCGAGAAATATAAATACATTACATTTTATTTGGTAAAATCTGCTGTGATTGGGGCCACTTGTTGACGGCAGTCGAGTTTTAAGTAAATGAAGGAGAAGGAAAATGTGACCAAAGCCTCACGTTCTTATTCTTTATATATGGAAATTATCCTGATATGATCCAGAGCACGGCCTGGGGATAACGAGTTGGCCCTGGCACATTAAGGCCATGAGAGATGACGATGGCTGGATATGAGAAGCCACACGTTACATTTCTATTACTATAATTACAGTACATTAGCACAGCCCCTGATAAGACTCTGGAATGGCCGATCGGGGGCATATGGAGTGATGTCGGGCAGTGACCCACCGGTGAATGTGCCAGATGACCTGTCAGGGTCTAATCCAGAGTCTCTAGCTGAAGCTCTTCTTCCCTGTGTCTCCAGTTCAGTTTCTTCATTCTCTGGCTGGGGGGTGTGGTGTGTGGCCCCGCCCAGTCCCTGCCCACTTCTTGCCTACACCCAGCCCACTTCCCTCCACTCCCCACCTACTAAAGTCTGCCTGGGGTTAGCCACGCCCATTCGTGAAGAGGGAGAGGTCCAGGTCGCCTGGCCTTGGAAGTTCCCAGGTACGGGTCACCAAATTCTGGTGGAGTCCATGCAGAACTGAATCAAATGCATTTCACTTCACAGAAGGCTGGAGTGCTGGTTTAACCCTTTCATTCACACAGAAGAGGACAGCAAATAACATACAATTAACTTTATATTATTCATCCACCCCTTTTAGAACTTGAATAAAAGGAACATTCCAGCCATCATATGATTTTGGAGAGGGCCCTTTAAATGATGTCCCTATTGCCAATGCTTGGGGGGATTCTTTAGAATCCTCAGTTACTTTCTCCGTGGAGGAGATCTGTTCATCGCCGTGCACACAATATACTCCTCGCCAGTTGGCTCCAGTGCTGGCTCGCTGAGTGGGGTTATTTAAACTGCTTTCTTCTTTAGTGGGGCTATCATGTACCGTAAGATGTTTCCTACAATTTATCAGACAAGACGATTAATGCTATAAGACTTCCTTCCACCTACAGACATCAGACAATATATTATTACTATCTAGTGCGAGGGTCCACCTGGAATGCACAGGTACGCTGTGGGCCATTCCAAGCCGTGATAATCAGCCACTTATTTCAATCAATCATTTTAACCTAATAGTAGATTCATGACGTAGGGCAAGTGGAAAGTAAGCCACGCGGAAATCCTGGTTCAAGACAAAGATAAGATCTTATGAAGACATGAATTGGTTTTCATCACAAATATATGAAATGTATGATGATGTAGTCCTTTGAAACAAAGTAAGTCTTTAGTGGATGTATAGAGCTCAGAGCAGCAGCTTTGTATGTAAAACATTGTAATCACAGTATGACAGTGTGTGAAGCAGCAGCACAGGGCATTAAGAAGGACATACCCAGAGGACACTGCGGTAGCAATATTTTGCTGTCTCACAAGATTTTATCATGCGTTAAGGACAGATGTAGCTTTATCCTGCAAATTCGCCAGTAAGTTCTTTTTATACTTTTTTTTTCTCCCATTATCGCTACCATTCTACAGATTAATTCTCGGGATTCTTCCTTTAGGGATAATGGGCCATTGTGGACTGAGAGTACTAGGTACTAGTTGCCTGTACCTAGAGACAGTTGACTTTTAGCAGTTTAGTTACTGTAGACTAGCAATGCCATAATGCCTCGACATGTGCAAATGAGCCAAAATTATTTGGACTCATTTTTTGTTTGTTTTTGGCCCATTCATTTTCGGGCAACAAATTCCCTGCCCATCTACATCTTCTACCTTCTGTCTTTCATCTTCTCTCTTCTATATTCGACCGCATCTTCCAAGACATAACCTGGTGTGAACTTGCGCCAAAAAGGGAGCGCCTTCAGTGATGTCCTCTCCCCCTGATCATCCATTCGGGGAGAAGACCCCAGTGAAAGTGGAAGTTCACCTTAGGGCAAAAATGGCGGTAGTTCCATTGACGTCCTCCAAACTGCCAAGATTTTGCCGCTTGTGGGGTAAAAGTTGAATAAGTATTAAATTTTTACCCCAATGACAACACGTCTGCCTCAACGGGCATTGAGACTTTATTTTCATTTGTTTCACACTGGTTTATTGTTCTGTGTCTTCTTTGGCTGCATTTCCTTTTACCTCTTGAACCAGATGGAAGTATTATAGTAAATATCTATGAAGTTCAGATTAACATTTTATTTACAGTTACTGAGTTGGAAGGTTTGTTTGTACATTAAGACGTAACGATGCTTATGGTAGCTTTTCTTTATTTTTTAATGCAACATTCTGTGTTAAATATACAAAACCTTATACAAGCGTACTGACATCTTTATGTTATGGAGATCACTTACAAAAAAGGTAACTTCCACTTCTCATGGTAACACCAAACCAAGTTTGTTTATGGGAAGTGTTTGTCAAGTGTTTTAGGACAGCCATGCCTTGGACAGCAACACCATTTGTGTCACGAGCCGGGTCCTTACAGATGACTGCATTGACCCAGAGCGCCCGATGATGGAGTTCAGGAGTTCAGGATGCAGTAGTGGAGTGGGACAGGGCCTGATTGCAGGGCGACTGCACTCACCCGGGTGATGAGCACCTAGGGTTGTGCAGCCACATACCAGCGCCCTGACATAGCAGCAGATGTAGTCCAAACTGATACTAAGTGATATCCTGCAGGCACCCTGGAGCAGGCATGAAACATAACACTAGAATCACGTGCAGGATGCTGCAGGCTGGGAGCATGGAAGCTAAGCAAAGGATATAGCAGAAACATAACAAGCAAGGGGGACAGAGAGAGCAAGATACAGAGAGACCAAGCTAGAAACATAACCAGACAAAACATACATAATACAGGGCACAACAGGGAACAAGACAGGACACCCTCTACCGGGGATACAAGACAGGACACCCCGCTGCCGGGGATACAAGACGGGACACCCCGCTGCCGGGGGTTCGAGACAGGACACCCCGCTGCCGGGGGTTCGAGACAGGACACCCCGCTGCCGGGGGTTCGAGACGGGACACCCCGCTGCCGGGGGTTCGAGACGGGACACCCCACTGATGGGGATACGAGACAGGACACCCCGCTGCCGTGGATACACGACAAGACACCCCGCTGCCGGGGATACAGGATACATCAGACTGACAAACATGAAGAACGTGACAATTTGGGGTGACAGCTGCTTTAGAAGGGCACAATACCCCCTCTCTCATAGTCCCTTTCTCTTCTCTCTATCTCTTTCCTCTCTTCTTTTGTTCTTTTTTTCTCTTTCTTTCTAGCTATTTATCTCTCTCCCTCCCTTCCTCACTCTCTTTTTTTTTTCTATCTTTCTCTCTCTCTCTCTTGTCCTCGCTCTCTCTCTCCTGCTGTTCGTGCTTTCGTTCTCTTCCTTTCTTTGTCTCTCTCTCTCTCTCTCCCTCCCTTTCTCTTGCTGTTTCTTTCTTACTTTCTATCTCTTTTATCTTTTTTTGCTTTGTCTCACTCTTTCTTCTTTATTTTTCAACCCCCTACACACACATCATTGAGAAGCCTCTCCATCCAACCTGCAAACAGCCCTCCATCCCTGCTAAGAAGATCATCTGACAAACTCTCCTTGTACATAACAAGATCGTGCAGAGCCCTGGTGTGAATTTTGGCCACTGTGCTATTAATGACGCTCGCTCTCTCTCACCTTTTTATTTCATTTCATTTATCATTTGTTCAAATATGCATATCGTATTATGTAAAACCACCAGTATCTTCAAAATATGATTTAATCATTATTTTGTAGTAGTCTTATGCGATAAAATGTAAATTCCACAACCAACCACACAAAGGCCAGTTTATGTTTTAAAATGCTTCTTTTCCATAGAGAACAATTGCACAATTATGTGCGGGTTAAATAAATTACAAATCATTACAAAAGGTTTCTTCATTAGTCGCACGCTTATAAAATAGATAATTAAAGTTGACAGCACTGTTCAGTCAATTTGTTTTAGTGTTCATCTGTCACAAAATGCGTAAACATGGCCTAGAAACTATTCATTTTGCCAAATTTTGGATTATGACACAACATACAAACACATGGGGCCTTGGATTACCGAAACATGTATCTTTATAAAACCGGTAATTGCGGATGCCCATGGATGATGTGCCAGGGGATGAATTGGGAAAATAGAGTTTTTGTCAAAGTTGATACCTTTTTGATTGGGCCAAAATACTAAAAAAATATATTATGTCACATAAGCTTTCAGTACCCCATACGACAGAGAAAATAATATATTTTAATTTATTATTTATAATTATTTAAAAATAGATTATGTGCTGTCTTAATACCCATTATGATGACTTTTAGGGCTGTAGAACCCCATGATACGCTCCAACCAAAAAAACGTTTCGAGCGCCTCAAAAAAGGAGTGCTGTGGGATGTATGTGCCATGGCTGATATTATTCTGAGTCCTGACCAGATCGGGATAGTTGGCAGATATGTTTGAAAGTCTCAATATGCTTTATCCCTTAACGCACAGCTTTCCGGGTCATCCTTGCTCCATCATGCGGCCCCCGCACCTCCCCTGTGCTCCATCTCCGGGGCTTTTACTATATAAAAGTCTTTAAAATAATGCATTTCAACCCAGAATCCCCATTTGATATTACAAGATGTTAACGTACCAGTCCCTCCGCTGTTTGCACCATTCACAATAAGAAAATAACATGTTAAAATTGTTTTCTTAGTCCCCATAGTCCAAGTAACCATGGTAGCATCAGCCTGCGATGGGCTCCAGGCAAACAGCCATTTTGACCTCTTTGGCTCGTAATATTTCAACAGAACATATTTGCTGAGCAAAGCATTTGATTCTATAAAGAAAAATGTGTTTTCCAACTCTTTCGAGGGCTGGAGGTTTAAGGTTTTCTTCATATCTATTGTGAGGTCAGAGCAATTTGCAGAATGGGTGATATACGTATATTTTTACCATTCCTTCATAATTGAGCTACAAATTATGATTAAGTGTCCTCCTGGTTGTGGTGTTTTATACCCACGACTTGACCGCAAAACTAGATATTTTTTATACTGTGGAAAAAATAAGCCAAAAAGAGAATGTCTTCCTGAACTTACTTTAAAGGGCCGAACCTGGAGGGGTTTAAATATGGGGAGACTTCTTGGAGACATTTTGACCAATTTAAAGCCAATCACTGCTAACATACTATATTTGTTCAATTATAAGACGACCCCCCAAAATTTGAATATTAATTTAGGGAAAAAAAAGAAAAAGCCCGAATATAAGACGACCCTATAGGAAAAAGGTTTTTACTAGTAAATATTAATTTGCATGTAAATTATTTTTTCATATTTAATAGAAACTATGATTGAGAAAAATGCATTTTTTTCTGACCCCCAGTTATGCACATATGCCCCGGGCTTGCCACTCTGCCCCTTTATACCCCCCCTATATGCCACTCTGCCCCCCACACTTACAAATGCATCCCCAGACTTGTCCCCCGTGCTTCAGACTCCCTGGTGTCTAGTGGGGGCAGCAAGTGAACGTCTGCGCTATGCGTGTATAGAAACTCTGCTGCTACCTCGCACTTCCGCTGGGGCTTCTATGATGGAGCAACGGAAGGTCATGTGACGCCAGCGCTCGGTCATAGAAGCCCCGGATTTTACCCATACGTTCTGTAAATCCCAACTCTTTTAATTAGACACACTCCTTAATACCTCCTATTAAGAGAGGGAGAGCCCCCAGGGGGGCCAACTCCCCAGTTACAAATATACACTAAAAACTACCTAATATGTACACCATGTGAGGAGCCATCCAACTCCATGTTCTTCTGGTTCACCCAGTCAGAACTCTGAACCTCCAGTATCAGTGAACTTCTGAGGGAGCAGTACAGTTCTTCCTACCGTCAGCATTAAATCATACAATCCGACCTAACGAAAGGAGTCCGTACTCAGATAACCTAAAACCTTGAACTTTATGAGCAAGTTTATATAAAACGACCACTGGGTGAATGCCTCACATGCCCGGAGGAGCTGGATAAAGGTCTTGGGGTCACCTTAGACTCGGCCTTCTCTTTCATGCCTCACATTCAGTCCCTTGCCAGATCCACCTTTCCTCCCACAAAAACCCAGGATCATATCCTTTATTATCTCCCGCCATGACTATTGCTATACCCGTCTGGTTGGTATTCCTGTGTCTCGACTCACTCCTCTCCAATACTCTTCCTTATAGAACTTTCTTCCTCTGCTTCCTCAGTTTTTGAATCCCTCCACTGGCTCCTTATTACCGCAAGCACTCCATTTACGCTCATTTTGTCACACTTATACTTACGTTATAAGTTTTGGGCTTTTTAAATCTAACACGTTTAGCAAGTGAGACGGAAATGAAAAGGATAACACGCATTTTTTTGCTTTTGCCCCTGGCATAATGAACACCTTGGCAGGTTGAGTATAATTTCTACAACCACCTAGGAGTGCTTTAAAATGTTAACGCTATCCATATTTTATCAATCTTGGCAGGGTGACGTCCGATTCAAATCAAATCAGACAAACAGATTAACGTCATCTAGTAACAAATAGACACTTAATACAGTTGAGATTAAATTTATTG
The DNA here is from genome assembly GCF_027358695.1 of Spea bombifrons. Lineage (NCBI taxonomy): Eukaryota > Metazoa > Chordata > Amphibia > Anura > Pelobatidae > Spea > Spea bombifrons. Next base: position 10,324,961 of record NC_071087.1, on the reverse strand, counting down.
ACCGGTCACTCAGCGTTCCCCGTGTACCCGAATCAATATGGAATATTAAGCGACCACAATCATCCTCCTACTTGTCTGTCTGAATGATGGGTTTAAGAGAATAGGCTTTAAAAAATGATGTTTCACCAAATACCAGGTGTAACTGGAGTATAAATTTAAATTTAACATTTTTTTTAGCATTTTATCCTCATTTTCTTATACACATAACTTCAATCTATCATCGTCATAATTATACAGTCAGACAGCTTCAACAGAATGAAATAAACGATGCGGTAAGCAAGTAAGGGTTTACAATGTTTCTAATAGAGCAGCAAATGTATGGGACAAATTTCTTTTATAAATGAATAATAAGTAAAAAAAAAAAAAAGTCTTTTACTTTAATTTTCTGCAGAACATGCGGGTTCTATGTTGGCAGCTAACAGGTGAAATATAAAAAAAATATTTTGTAATAGTCACAGCTCCAGTATGTGAGATCTAAATATTTAATATTATTGATTGATATTTATGTAATTTTGTATATGAATAATAAACTATTTATAAAAGTAATAATAATAATAATAATACAATAATTAGTGAACACTTATGTTGTTTTTTTTTTGTTATTATCCCTGCACAACCTAATACCTCTTACGCAATTGTGATATATATATAATACACTTTATTTTTACCCATCCAGTTAAAGATATTTCTTTACCATAAAATTCTATTTTTTGTCTAACGTGTTGCTAGATTGTGATTTGATTATAGCCCGTCTTTCGGCATATTTTGAGTTTATTTACTAAATTTTTTTTTCACCAATGCATTGTAAAAGGGATACCCTGGTGGGTTTCTTCTGTATAATGAACAGTTTACATCTCCGATATTCTATTCAAACGTTAACAATATTATTATATGTTACCAGAGACCCAGGAGATGTGTGGGTACATTGAAGTTGGTAGGTATAATGACTGTGTTTATTTTGTTTTTTTTAGTACATTTACTATATTGTTTTTGTTTTCAAGCATGATTTCCCCTCTCTCGTTTAGTTTTGTTTTTTTCTAAAACAATTTTTTTTGAAACTTTACCTAGATAAACTATAATTTAGTACAATATTTTAAAAAAAAGTTAAAAAAAAAAAAAAAAAAGGTTTTACATAACATTTATATAGCCAGTGCACATAAAGAAAGTGTATGTATATATATTGTATGTCATGGTATGGATGTGCCTTCAGGCAGCCGTGGTCATGCTGCAGATTAGCAGTGAGCCGCTATTGGTGAAATAATGTAGTGGCTTTAAAGTGTTCATCTTAGGACTCATGACATGTTCTATGACGCCATGGTGTTGTTTTTATTAAATTCCACTTCCAGAGGTTGGCGCTCTTTTGGGAGACCATAAGACAAATGTGCATGGGTTCGTGGTAACTGAGCTTCAGATAATATTCAACTCAATTTTCCTGATTCCTCGCCAATATTTTTCCATGCCCGGCCCGCACTTCACCCGCTGCTTTTACCAAATGATGTAAGGAGTCCTTGAGTGTTCTGTAGGTGGATCGAGCCCGATATTCATTCCCTCAACATTTCAGGTGTTCAAATGTTCATCGCATCGCAAGCATCATGAGGTGGTCCAGTGGTCAGGCTGCCCACAACAGGCGCAGACCTCCTTCGATTTTACCAACTCCCCAGGCTGGTCAGGTAATCTCCCCAACCAGCCTATGATCCTCATTGCCTGAAAACTCAGGACTGTTGGGAGGTATGCATTAAGTAAGTTATGATAAAGCGCCGGTAACAAGTGTCCTGATACTTCTATAAACTAAATCCACCTGTAAGACATCACAAGAGGTAAGCAGCAGAATGTATTTAATACGAGCGGTTTGGTAGAACGTGTCACATTCTGACAGTAATCTGACAGTGTGATTAAGTTGTCTCTAAAGCAATTTCCAGAGCTAAAAAAATATTTTCACAAATGATTTAGGCGCGCGATGTGAGGGAATGCAATTATTATTCTGTTCAAGTCAAGCGCAGAGCATTCTGACAATTTTGATATTAGCATAGATGGAGAGCAGTCTGTGAGAGTAATTGGCCTTCTTTAAAAGACTTGGAAGTTAAAAATATCGCTTGGTGAATGTACGGCATGGAGAGGGTTAATCTCCTCTCTCTGCGTATCTTGAACTTAATCGGATACATTACACTTTTAAATATTTTCAAAAATATTTTAAAAAATGTGTTTTTCAAAGTGAAATATTTGGATTGAAAGGATCCAGCATCACAAAAAAAGAAACAACTGTGATTTGATTTCCCACCAAGTTGTTTTAAAGGGTCCTATCCACTTGCGTTCATTATTTTTATTTAAATGATCGATATGATAAGAAACACATTGTGCACGCCTGGCCGTCAGTAATAACAGGTATCATTAGCGCCAGTCTCAAAGTGTGCGTTTATACACCAAGAAGCCTTGGGCCGCCATACTCCGATTAGAATCTTTAAACGATGTTAAAACAACATTGCCAAAACACTTTAAGACGGAAGGACGGGCAGATAGACAGCGATCGGTTGTTCTTAATCCGTAAAACACCAGTTATTCCAGGAAACCTTTCAGAGGGTACTTGTACATTAAAAAAAATAACAAAAAATGGAGATTTACAAAGTTTAAAATGGAAGCATTAAGTAACAAGTTCCTGCGCTAACTTGGAAGGGAGCCTAGGACTACGGTGGTCTAAAAGAACCACTAACGGACTGGAATTCTACGTATTTACAGTAATGTGCAGTTTTAGGCAGTAAAAATGCTGTAAAGTAAGAATTCTTTTAAAAATATACATGTTAATAGTTTATTTTTATCATGTAACAAAATGCAAAGAGAGAGAACAGGAGGAAAATCAAATTGAAACAATATTTGGTGTGACCGCCCTTTGCATCAGTTCTTCTAGGAACACTTAGACAGTTTTTTAAGAGACTCGGCAGGTTGTTCCAAACATCTTGGAGAACTAACCGCAGTTCTGTGGATTTAGGCGCCTCAGTTGCTTCGGTCTCTTCATTGGATTCCAGACAGACATGATGATGTTGAGATGAAGGCTCTATGGGGGTCAAACCACCACTTCCTTGTTCTTTTTTACTCTGAAGATAATTCTTGATGACTTTGGCTGTATGTTTGGGGTCCGTGTCGTGCTGCAGAATAAGTTTGGGACCAATTAGATGGTATTGTATGATGGATAGCTATCTGCCTGTACTTCAGCACTGAGGAGGCCATTCATTCTGATCAAATCCCAAACTCCATTTGTAAAAATGCAGCCCCAAATTTATAAGGAACCTCATTCTTGTCTTTTTTTCCGAGCCTTCAGCAAGCAAACGGCCTTCTGCCGTAGCTAAATATTTTACGTTTTGACTTATCAGTCCAAAGCACCTGCTGCCATTTTTCTGCATCCCAGTTCCTCTGTTTTTGTGAAAGTCGCTTGTTTCCACGTCAGAGGTATGGCTTTGTGGCCACAAGTCTTCCATGAACACCACCTCTGAAGAGACTTCTCCAGAGAGTAGATGGGTAAACCAGGGTCCCTCTTTTTTTCTGCCAACACTGAGTTAAAGGCACTGGCAGACAACCTTCTGATTGCTAAGTGAAATAAGCATCATGTCTCTTTCATCTTTCCTTGTCCGACCTCTGCTTTTATTGTTTATCAAAATTCCCCAACTATTTGTGCCTCTTCAAAAGAGTTTGGATAGAATATCTGGCAAACCCCTGTCTGGGTTGAAATTTCTGTCTGGGTAACACCTTGCTGATGCAGTGTAGCTACCTTGTGTGTTGTTGCTGTGCTGAGTCTTGCCACAGTGGATGACTTTTCACATTAAACTGTCTTCAGCAACCTCACCTCATTAGTGAGTATGGCTGTTCCTCATCTGGTTTTATTCTGTATCAGTTAATGATTGTGTTTCAACCTGCATAATGAATTCATGATTTGGTATGATTGTTTGATCATACAACTAAATATATGCCTACAAAATCCCCCTGACTTAGTGCAAGTATTAAACTATTAACATGTCTATTTTTAAAAACATTCTTACTTTACAGTATTTTTTTCTCACCTGCCTAAAACTTATGCACAGTTCTGTATATCTATGTACTTCACAACATAATTACCACAGAGACCTATATTGTTTGGCTAAATGGAACGAGCATTTCTTTAAAAAAAAAAATGTGCTCATGATTAATAATAATAATAGTAATAATAATGCACAGGCGTTTAACTGGTAACTCTTAACAGCCCTAGAACTAGCCCCAGTGTCCTAAACTATTAAGCCACACCAGCCCTACACATGTTAACCCCTGGCATACAGGTCAAACTGCCAAAAAGTTGTCAAAAAAGTTTTTTTTTGTTTTTTTTTCAGTCCGCATGATATTTGAGGCAGTATTCTTTTGATCTTCCCCTAAAATCAACCTTGGTCCCACTAAAAGGATCCACTGTAAATACTGAAATTAATCTCAATAATCCATTTTTATAACCCGGATTATAGTGACAATCTCCGGAGACTGCAAAAATTGCCAAAAAAGCAAAACAATATCTGCTGGCTTAAGAATGGTTACACGGCATTTGGCAGGGCTGGGAGTCTTTCCGCTGTATAATGCGCCGTTCTAGGCCAAGTCTAATTCCTGTACAACCTTTCTGTCCTACGTACAGCTGCGTTACCTAAACACGAGAGCACTCAGCGTGGAACCTTAAACCCAGGAAAAACATTCAAGTAAAACCACCACGTTTCTCATCGTGCTTTTCTCCCACTTTGCTTAACCATTTTCCACATTCTCTGCATCCAATTTGTTCCTTATGCTTTCGATAAGCGGCGAGTTTAGCTGTAGAAAGCGTAGATGTGTCCTGAGCCGTCATTTCCCCTTCCGCCATGTTGTTTTTGAGTGAGCTGATTATTAGTTGCTTTAGTGTTCATTCCTATCTGCACCCAAAAAAAGTGTCGAACTGGTAGAAACAGCCAAAAAAAAACCTTCCCGAAAAGACTTATCAAATACATCTGGATGCTTTATGTTCCTTTAGCGATGACGGACACAAGCTCCGCCAATGGCCTTCAGGATTGGTTTCAGAACCTCAGATGTTGATTTTTTTTTTTTTGTAAACCATTAAATATTTTAACGGTTTTGAAAAATGTTTCCATTTTCCACTTGCTGTAGCTGTGGCCGAGCTGCCAAAATCAACCCATCTGTCTGACTGTGGTCAGGAAATATATATCTAACAATGCTAAATATAAAATAACTTTGGCTTTGGGCAAACCACTCTAGGAGGCCCCTGCTACATTTACATTCCTACGTTCACGTCTCTACCCCAAACTGGAGTAAGGAAAAAGTCATTTGTGACTTTTCCTGAGTACTGCGCATGAATGAACATGAATGAACATTTTTTCCAGGACATACATACAGCATCAAATCAGAGGTACCCCCCCAAAAAAGTAAGAAATGTTGGAGCAGTACATCTTGATCTGCCCCCCCCATCTACTGCATTATTCTTTCCTTTGTCTTTTCGTCCATATAGTGACCTCCGATTGTCCCAGACACAACACGATATCTCTCTGCCCTTCTGCTCACTCCTCTCCGCACATATTACAGACCCATTTGTTTTCTGCATAAGCCTCGCTCCTGTGCGTAAGAATCTATTGAACACTTGGCATCTAGCAGAACGTCGGGCAGATATCCTCAGTCAAGGTGCCAACCTGCTGCCAAAATGCGGCTGGTACCCTGACAGTTCTGCGTTTGGATTATTCTGTAATACATGCAGTGCCTTTGCCAGTTTAGTCAGAAATAAGCCGTCCTGATTCCCGGAATCGAGACATATTTTCACATATTAATATTTATACACGGTGAAACAGATGAGTTAAATTACCCCCACACCTCCAAACTTTAAAGGAACGAGGGGTTTTGTGTTCTTCTGTTATTATAAAAATGTATAATCATTGTTCAGAATGTTAATGAATGAATATAAACCATATCATTCAATGTGGTGTGCCAACTTCTTGATCCAAATTCCAAGGGGTGCCATTGTTGTCCTCAGCCTTGTGGCCCTTGACCTTGAACCCTGGTTTAGCAAATTGTTTTATTTTATTTTTTTTTATTTTGAGAAATAATATATACTGGGGGTGATTTATAAAGATGTTACAAGTGTTTGATGTAAGTAGAATATTTGTACCGGTGACATAAGAGGTCATAAGAGAGATGAATAAAAGGCAAGGCCTTTTAGCGTAAAATTCTGATAAAAGTTTAACATGGGAGGCATCACTGGCAGGGCAATGCTTGAGTTGACTAAGTGGCCTTGGAACTTTAAGCCCAACGGCTGCCAAATGACATACGTGTGGCTGTTGGCTGGATACCCTTGCCCATATGTTATGTTTGCCTACTCAGTGTATGCCCACACGTAACTACCCTTGTGGCAGAGCACTGCAGGACCTGATCTGGTGTTGGAACGGCAGTATGAGTGAGTAAGAGACCCTATCGTCCAGGTAGCCTATGGTCAGCCTATGGGTAAAGCAGGGTTTGACAAGCCCCATGCCTCCATGGTGACTAGGAATGGCATCCTTTCAGCTATGATTTCAGGTGTTGGATGCATAATATGACTCTATGCAGAGCTGATTTTTGCATCTGCCACCACTAGGGGGCACCGAGAGCTCAGTGGAGTCATGTGACACCATATCACATGACCCTGCTGTTATAATAGGGCGGCAGGTACAGGCTCCTCCATTTTGGCCTGGTTTCTGCTTTCGTAGAAGCAACATAATATACATTTTGTCTGCTTTTTGGGGCACAAAATCCTGACAAATAACCTGACACAGAATGCTCTATTTTTTATGACATACGTATGTGCCTTGCCATTTAAAGTCAGAATTTCTGGTATAACTCGCATAGCGGAACATTTTGCTGTAAAAAAAAAAAACAAAACAAAACAAAAAAAAAATAATTATACCAATTATAAAACTTTGTATTCCATTGACAGCAATATATTTGTAATGGGAAGCTGATAGCATCTTTTGTTCCCGTTTTGTAGGCAGCACACTCACGATCTCCAGGGTGTCAGTAACACAAAAGATAACTATAATTATACCTCAAGGCTTTTACTCCACAGAGGAAAAAAAATAACATAACTGGTGATTTTAATTTTTCTCCTTCTATTATCTGCTTGAAATAAATGTAAAGCAAAGCAGACATATTACGCATTATACTTAAAGTGTGGTTTTATCGGCAAGGGGTGCAGGCTGATCGCCTCTCCAAAATATTGTGTTGTAACAATTAGCGTAGACACGTAGAGGTTTTATTGCAATTAAGACATAAACATTTGTGTCCTATATAAAGTGCGGTGCAAAAGTTTTAGGCAGGTGCGGAAAAAAATGCTGAAGAGTAAGAATGCTTTCAAAAATAGAGACGTTAATAGTTTATTTTTATCATTAAACAAAATGCAAAGTCAGTGAACAGAAGAAAAATCGAAATCAAATAAATATATGGTATGACCACGCTTCATCTTCAAAACAGCATCAATTCTTCTAGGTACACTTGCACAATGTCAGGGATTTTGTAGGCATATAGTTAGCTGTATGATTAAACAACTATACCAAACGTATGTAGGTTGAAACGCTATCTTTAACTGAAACAGAAACAGCCATGGCGGAGGAATAGGAATGGGTGAGGAGCAGCTAAACTCACTAACAAGGTGAGGTTCCTGAAGACAGTTTAATGTCAAAAGTCATCAACCACAGCAAGACTCAGCACAGAAACAACACACAAGGTAGTTACACCGCTTCAGCATTGTAACGAGTTTCCCGATGTTCTGTCCAAGCTCTTTTGAAGAAGCACAAAAAAACAGGCAATGTTGAGGACTACAGACGCAGAGGTTGACCGAGGAAGCTTAGTGCGGCAGATGAAAGACAAGGCCAAGCGGCTCGATGAAAATACAGGAACTGGGCTGCAGGAAAATGGCAGCAGGTGCTCTGGACTGACTTGAAATATTTGGCTGTAGCAGAAGGCAGTTTGTTTGCCGAAGGGCTGGAGAGAAGTGCAAGAATGAGAGTTTAGCCTCCCCCATGCATCACTGCAAACTCTCATTCTTGCACTTCTCTCCAGCCCTTCGGCGAACAACCTGCCTGCCTGACAAATCGGTTACGTAGGCTGGTTAAATACAAGTCAAAGGCACCTCCAAGATGCCACCAATCACAATTGCCATAAATTAACAGAAAACTCTGCACCCGTTTGTCTCAGTATTTAATCAAATAAATCCTTGCTTACAGGACATGGGACGAAAAAGGCTTAACGTGTTTCGTGCCTTCAAAGATGCAAAGTGCAAAGGATATTTATGCTTTATCTGGACCATATAACTTTTTACACTTTACTGACAATGTTATTACAAAATCAAACTGTATAGAATAAATAAAAATTAACATAAGAAAAAACTCATCTCCCACCAGAGCACTGACTAAACAAGTGTCCTCCTAACTAATACCAAGTCCACTCACCAGTAAACAAACCAAATTGCTGGCTGGACCCAATAAAAGTAAAAAGGTTCAGACCCCCCTGAGACCTCTGAACTCCCCCTGCAGGATGATCGCATGTACTGCGGTCAGCAACGCGGGGCAAAGTGCCCTGTAAATATAAATTTGCCCCTCCTGCTAGAAATATATATTAGAAAAAACCCTTTCTTGCCCCCAAGTACAAAACTAAGAATAGTGTAGAATGTAAGGGGGCATTTTACGCCATTAGAAAATAGCAATATGCTAGTTTTATTTATTGCCCTATTCCTTGTAAAAAAAAAATCATTGGATATTTCTATTCTATATTAGAATCTATTCCATTAGGTTTTGTAGATGAGTAAAATATGTTTCAAATAAAAGTCAGAAAAAGTGTTTTTTTCCCAATTTTGCACCATATTTATAATACATTATATGGTCAAAATAACGGTATCTAGAAAGCCCTTCTTGCCCTAGAAAACAAAAACAATATATAATTACAGCTAAACACAAACACTGCAGAAACGCTAAAGCAGCTATTGTCACGAGGGGTACAATATTTGCTAAACAGCCGGGTCATGAAGGGGTTAATGTATGTGAAATCTGCATGACCCTGTGAATGTTTCATGCTGCTGATTTCAATGGGAACAGCCAACGAGTGGAAACGAAGTCGGAACATGGAGAAGGGGGCAGCTGCAGCAGCAGAGCTGCCTCTTCTCTTTTTTATTATTTTATTATTATTATTATTATTCATTTTGGAAGAACGATAAATACTCATCAAGGGGGGGGGGTGTCATGGACATTAGATTGTCCCTTACACCTGAACTTACCTATTTAGCTTCGGTTGTGGTTCAACAGTGCTCGGTCGGATGCACTGCCTGCTGGGAAATGTAGTTTCCTGAATCAGATCGCGCATCGCTGTGATTTTATAGAAGGCTCCACTTCTTCTAAACAAAATGATGAACAATTTGCGCTGCTTCATCAAATATGGAAAGGGGGAATCATCGCTTAACAAACATATTACATAACATATGAGAAAAAAAAAAGGAAATCTGGTCCTTGGGCAATGAAAACTCCCGGGACTGAAGGGGTTAACGGGTTAAGGCTAGTTTGATAGCGCTTCTCCACTGCCCTTCCTCTTTTATTACAGTAGCCAAGTGTCCAGCTCTTGGCCGCTGTCCATGAGATGAATGACGTCATGTAACGTACATTTCTTATTATCACCTACAGTGTGATTGAAATGTATTTATTGCGGGCGCTCGGTATTTAGCCAAAGCCACTCGTAATCATTTAACTTTTGATGCATTGAATAGATTGTGATTAAACCGTAGGTTTATGAACGGGATTGGTGTGACAACATCCTCAGCCATCCATCAGACAAGCTCATGTCATACTCTCCCTGTTATATATATATTATTGAGTGATTTATATAGCACCAACATATTCTGTAGTGTTGTACAAAGGGTAAACAGGACATAACTAACAGTGTATCACATTACAGAAACGAGAAAAAAGGGGCTCCTGCCCAAAAGGAGCTTACAATCTAGGGCATTATTTATTTGCGTTAACCTTTCGGTGTCCAGAACCCACCTACATGAAGTAGCTCATGGGCTTAATGGTCACAGTTGGGGTTGAGGCCTCGTTACGTTTTGAGTTAATTGCACGCAGCCCGTTCTCCCTTTAGTGCTGTGCGTCTCCCGTGACTGTATGGGAAGGGGGCTGTAGGGGCTGTGTATTAAGCACACTGTCAGCCTGCACGGGTATTAAGTCCCTCCGCGGCAGGGATGAGCCACGCCAACTTGGCATTTAAAGACATCGATGAGTCTGCCTGGCGGATGAAGGGATTTTTTCACCATGGAGGTAAAGCTGTTTTTTCCTATGCATATTTCGCAACATTAACACAAATTAGGTTTTTGTGCCTAAAATGTTACTCAGTCATTTTTTTTGCTGAGAGGGTGGTAGATAAGTGGAGCAGCCTCCCAGCAGATGTGATCGTGGGGACTGTTTCTATTCGTCCACCAGCTGAGTACATTGCTCATGAATGAAGGAATTGCCCATTTCATTACAGTTACAGTTCCTGCAACATTCTGTGCTTCCACGTTAATACTTTTGGGGTAAACCCGCCGTAGTGAGATAATTGCCCCTGTCAGCCATTCTCCGCTCCTCTCATGGTGTAAGGGCTCTCCAGCCGGGTGTCACCTTGTTTGGGATAAGTATTTGAGTAGCAAGTGGAGAATATGGACCAAAGCTCCCCATGGGAAAAAATATTTCATACCGGTGTCCAAATCGGTGGTGAGTGGGGTTTGTGTCGGGGGGGCTCAGATCAGAGGATCTCCCCCGATCTGCTCATGATCCGCAAAAGCAGGAGTGTGAGGGCAGCTACTGGGGACTGTTGGGATGTACGGTCCTTGTGTGGCTTGGTTGTTGCACTACGGTTTGGTTTGGTAAAAGCGTGATTTCTTGGTGCGCCCCAAATTCCTGCCGACTAAGCGTCCTGGTAATGCGGTGGTTACTGCCGGAACATTTTCACTGCTTGGGACTGATTTTAGAAACAATTTAACAAAATAAAAAAAAACAACCTAACAAGATGTTCGTGGGAAAAAAAATATATCACAGCATAAGGTGGAATACTGTAGAAAACGAACGATTATTGCAGTTTCCGGAGCGTATTGCGCAAACAGCGCTTCTTGTGAATTTCTGTTTGCTGTTATTTAGATCGATGCCGATGGATCCGGGGTTTCCATCGCAGGCGATTTCTGCGGTTTATCGCGCGACGCCACATCGGCTCCGAGTGTGATTTATTTAATCTTCCGCTTGGAATAAAAATAAAAATAAAAAAATCAAATAAAATTAATTAAAAAGTGTGATTTGTGATATATAGTTCAATTTTAATAAATAACTAATTTTCGGAGTCAGTTTATAGATTCACGCACGCCGTGAGTATATAAATCTATATCATTAATAAATTAATGAATATATAATAATTTCGCCGCGGTTATTCGGGTTACCGGAGACTTTGGGATTGTAGGGAGCCTTTTAAGTAATTCTCCCCCGTTTTGGCTTTCAGAGCGACCAGCGCTGCGTGGAATGTATAAAGACGTTTGTCTGTCGGCAGCAGATGAAGAAACATTAATATTTATATAACTCTTTCCCACAGTGGTAGTATTTAAAATAAAAATAATCCGACGGAAGACTGAGTGCTCCGTCCACCTGTTTGGTTTCATCTCTTGCGGTTTAGTTTTAAGACGTATCGTATTCGCGGGAAATATTTTCCAAGGACCCTTTAAACCGGTCTGTCCTCTGTATGAAGCCCCCGCTGGGTCCTGCGTTCCTGGGCAGGTATGCTATATGGACAAAAGTATTGGGACACCCGACCATTACACCAATGGTGGAAGAACCTGACCGGCCGCGAAGAGCCCTGACCTCAACCCCATCAAACACCTCTGGGATGAACTGGAATGGAGATTGCGAGCCGGGCGTCTCGTCCAACATCAGTGCCTGAGCTTACAAACGCTCTACTGGATGAATGCTCCAAAATCTTGTGGAAAGGCTTCCCAGAAGAGTGGAAGCTGTTATAGCTGCAAAGGGGGACCAACTACATATTAATGTCTGTGTATTCAGAATGTGATGTCATCAATGTCCCTGATGGTGTAATGGTCGGGTGTCCCAATACTTTTGTCCATATAGTATATCTAATATTGGTGAGAGAATGACGAGGAGGAATAAGTTGTTGGGACACCCAGGGTCTTACAGTCTGGAGCCGACTCCTTTCTATTCTCCCCCGCTGTGATCGTATAGAAGACTCCCAGTTGGTGCTTTTTGCTACCTGTATGTTATGGTTGACAGCCCTGCTTGAATGCAGGTGATTAGTAAAGTGTATCTTTAAATAATGACATCATTTCCATGACCCGGACCCGTCTGTTGGGATGATGGCGCGCGGGGATGATGGCGCAGGAGAGCAGGTTGACCTTCCTATAGGGGGAGGGGGACACCGCAGGGTACGTAGGGGTCAATTTATTTCACAGCGGTCACCCGGTCCAGCGAGCCGGTACGTGAAGCCGATTATTCCCCAAGGTGGGGATTCTGAAAGGTGTCGTGAATCTGAAGCCCCCCCCCCGTGAATCTGTATGATTATAAAGGTTATTATTATTTGACATCTGACCTTGTGAATGTCATTAACCCTTTCCCCAGTCTCCCCGTATAAAATCTACCTTCCCAAGCGCAGAATAGAGCAAAATCTTACCGTCGTTATTAACGCGTTCGCTCCGGACCGCTCGGAACCGGCACCCTTTAACTGCACGCGGGGGTCTTTTGAGGGCCAAATAATTTGGAGCTAGAATTGTATTTTAATTTTATTTTAAAATGACTTTATGACATCATTTCTTATCTTTTCATATAGTTGTAAAGCCCGGCGTTTGGGTAACTGTACATCCTGTGGTTATGGAGTAAATATTTTGTGTATGGGTCTGGTCGGTTAAGGGTTAACGCACGGCTCTGAACCTATAAGTAAACGGCAAGTAACACAACGAGCATTAGAATAAAGGTCAGAGAGTAACCTTTCCGTTCAATGGCAACTCCTTCAGGAAATTATACCCCCCGGCGGGGTAAATCTTTGTTACAAAAAAACTTCACCTGAGATCACGAGAAATCTCAGCGCGAACAAAGGGCCGATTGTGCCTAATCCTGCGCTATTCTTAGACCCTGATCCTCTGAGAAAATGCAGGACTGTTCCCGCGAGCGGCGAGCTGGCCGGCGCGTGCTTTATGTTTTGCTGCGTCGGAATAATACGTCCTTAAGGAATATTCACTAACGAAGGAGTCCTTCTGGCTGATTACGTAATAAAGGGGCAAATCCACTGACCCGGCCCTGTATAATGCATACTTAGCATTGGGAGGACCTCCCGGGGTTGGCCCTGCATAATGTATAACGTAGTCAGGGAGCTGAAATCGCGTTGAATGTGTGACCGCCGTATACTGTACCCGCGCAAGTGAGATACTAACTAAGAGATACTAACTTTCCTCATACTGCCAAGGGTTGCGCAAAATACCCAGAGTTTCAGGTATGTCAAAATAATAATAATTTCTTCACCACCCCAAGTTTGGGGTCACTGAGAAATTCCTCGTTTTTGAAAGAAAAGCAAGTTTTGTTCATTGAAATGGATCAGAAATCCAGCGCGGACGGGGTTAATGTTGTAAATGACTATTGTAGCTAGAAACGGCTGATTTTTTTTTAATGGAATCTCTTCATAGGCGTACAGAGGCCCTTTATCACTCCCATCACTCCTGTGTTCCAATGGCCCTTTATCACTCCCATCACTCCTGTGTCCCAATGGCCCTTTATCACTCCCATCACTCCTGGGTTCCAATGGCCCTTTATCACTCCCATCACTCCTGTGTTCCAATGGCCCTTTATCACTCCCATCACTCCTGGGTTCCAATGGCCCTTTATCACTCCCATCACTCCTGTGTTCCAATGGCCCTTTATCACTCCCATCACTCCTGTGTTCCAATGGCCCTTTATCACTCCCATCACTCCTGTGTTCCAATGGCCCTTTATCATATGAATACAAAATAATAGTGATTTCAAAATGATTTTGACAAAAGAAGCGACAAAACAGTACTTCCACTGCAACGCGGCAAATGAGACGGGTGTGGGGATGTGTGATTGCTGGTACAGAGTACGGGGCTGGGACAAAGCAGGTGGTAGATAAGTGGAACAGCCTCCCAGTAGGGGTGGTAGAGGTAATTTCATTAGGGAATTTAAACACGCCAGTGCGGAGGCTTTTAATCTCTCGCGTGGCCAATCGAGACAGCCTTATTTAACCCTTTAATAGCCAACCCCCCAAAAAACCCTCTTATTGTAGCGACAAATGGTTCTATTCACCCCGAGGGGTATTTACTTTTATTTATATATCGCCAACAATTTACTCGGCGCTTCTTACAGTCCCTACATTCAAAACCAGAGCTGCACAGAGTCGGCCGGTCATTGGGTACAGAGAGCCCTAGTGTGTGTCCGTTGGCGCTGAAAGAGTTAATGACTATTGTTTGGGGGGTTTACCCCCTCGCTGCAGCTCCCATCACCCCCAGCCAGCACTTTACTTTCTCAGCTATTTATTTCTGACGCCTTCTGCCGTTTTATAAATACTCTGCACCTCACGCCCCTCCCCCTCCCGCGGCTTGTCCTGATACTATTAGCCGGCTTCCAACGGTGGCCGGATCGGATTGGCTGGCCGGGAGAGGCCGTGCGCGTTGATTGGTCAGTTTCCTGCCTGCTTCCTATTCTCGCAGCCTCTCTCATATTCCGCTTGGTTAAATCCCCAGAGGAGGAGAGATGCAAGGTTTGGAACATTGTGCATCGGTTTTTTGTGTTATTCCTCCCCATTCCCAGTCAGACAGTGTTGTGTGTGTTCCGTTGGCTGCGCAGGCTCCCTGCTCGTGGGTCGTTCTGTGGGTGGGGTGGCTTTGATCCCATGCTGTGTGTAAGAGGATCACGGAGGGGTGGGGGTATGTTGTCAGTCAGTGTTGCCCTTCCGCGGGGTATCGGGACTCAGCTGGTTTGGCAGTTTTTGGTTAAAGGATGCAATTCGATTTTGGTAAGAGGTCTACTGGGGCGGAAAAAGAGCAATCGGAAAGCTGTGTGATCCGTAGATATGCGGAGAGTGTCTGGCAGTTTTTGGAAGGAGTTCTCTGCCCCCGGAGTGTTATCCGTTTATACCGCCTGCCAGCCTGGGGGTCTCGGTGCAGCCCCCAGTCCGGTGCATAGGCTTTGCAGTTTGGGGATCATATCGTTTCCCTGCGGTAAACAATGAGTTAATCCGTTGGGCCCATGTGCTGCTTGTAGGGACTGGGATCCCCAATTATGAGATCGATGGTGTGTATCTATTCGGTGCTGTGAAGCGGAGACCCCCGGAAACCAATTACTTTCACGGAAAGTTCTATCGCTCGATGACTTTATTATGGACTCCGATCCGGGCTTTATGACGTCATACATTTTATCACTAGTTAATTAAAAATTACAGATCTATATATAGTATTTCTATTATATATAATGTACCTGCGCAGAATACAGATCGATATATAATGTGTGTGTGTGTATATAATGTGTACCTGCGCAGAATGCATGCGCACACCTGTGCTGTTTGTTGTCATACTTAAAATATTCTTATAACTGTGTGTATGTGTATAAAGTGTGTGTGTGTGTGTGTGTCTATATATGTATGTATGTATAGTGTGTGTGTGTATATACATATATGTATACGGGAAGGTACTGTTCACTTGATTAATGAAATGTATTCATAGATAATATTATCACATAGGGCAGCAATGTTCCGCTATGTAGCTGCAAACTGTCCTGGGATTTTGGGCACTGTCACCGTTAGATGCCGTGTTGTATGCGGCCCCGTGCTTCTCACCGACCTCCTGTTGGTTCCTCGGATAACCTCTAAGCCGAGCGCAGGCGTGAGATCAGACGCTTTGCCTGAACATGATGTTTACATAATGCAAGAGATGATGTCATATAACGCGTTCTATTGATTGAGAGAACACGTCACTCGATATACCACAATACCATCCAAACTACATACAGACTTCACGCGTGTGCTCAGAGCCCCGCCTCCCTTCCCTGTCACCTAAATATATTACCAAACTACAGACTTCACGCATGTGCTTAGAGCCCCGCCTCCCTTCCCTGTCACCTAAATATATTACCAAACTACATACAGACTTCACGCGTGTCCCTGTAACCGTATATGTTAGGCACCCCTTATGTAATTTGTACCACGCTGCGGAATATGTTGGCGATGAATAAAGAATAATATCCCAGGCTCTCCACGTGGCCTCCTTCATGTTGGCTCCTCTACCGATCATAGGTTAATCAGACGGTGACATCTGAAAAAGAGACCTCTGAGGCCCTGAAAGCGGATGTGACTCTACTACTTCTGTGTTATACCCCCGTCTCCTATAAATGACATATTCTCTGTTTACATATATACCATACCTGCCAAGTGTCCTGGGTATGCTGCCCAGCGGACGCCGCCAGCCTTCCCACAAATAAGCCTTCAACCGTGTAAACTTCGCCCAAATTGAATATTTGCCGGGAACGCTCAATTATCATGTGACACAAACACAGACCCCGATAGGCTGTTGCCATAGAAACTGAAAATGCTAAATTTCCAGTTTATTTGGATGGGGAAATAATGAAAGGCCGGATCTGTTGGTGTATCGGAGCCGGAGGATAACGTTTAAGCGCCTCTGTTCCTGGGGACGGTATATTTATGCGTGCAGCAGTGGCTGGCTGAGTGTGCTGGGAGTTGTGGGTCCGTTGTCCAGGTCTAGCGTTTAGTATTTGTTTATGAAGCGCTTTGTGTGTGGCGTGTGTCCGGGCAGTGTGTATTCCGTGGAGCATGGAGGTCACGCGGTATCGCAGACCTGTCCGACTCCTCGGTGCTCCGCGGCAGGGGGGGGTCTCTCGCCTGCTCCCGCGCAGGGGGTCTCTCGCCTGCTCCCGCGCAGGGGCATTCTGCTTGGCAGATGCTCTTTTAAGACTCCTTCTGCTTGAGCGGATGGCAAATGGATTTTGATGTCGTAGGAAGAGAGAAAATCTGTTTCTGGATGTAAAAATGCCTTTGTTTTGCATACACCGGGGTTTGTGCTTCTAACGGGCCGCGGAGGGCCGAGCTGTTACTGCTTCTCTATACCGCTGGACGTGGCTGTACGGGGAACGGTCTGTAAAAAGCAGCTGTACCTGAAATCTGACTTCACAATATAGAGAACTGCCTCCATATTACCTCTTCTGTTATTATATACGGTGTATATACACA
Source organism: Spea bombifrons (assembly GCF_027358695.1). Lineage (NCBI taxonomy): Eukaryota > Metazoa > Chordata > Amphibia > Anura > Pelobatidae > Spea > Spea bombifrons. The sequence continues at coordinate 10,307,690 of NC_071087.1, read as the reverse complement.
CTAACACACATACATACACATACATATATACACATACATACACACTCACACACTAGCACACATACATACACACGATTGTTCAAAAGTGTGGGAAAACAAGGAAATTTCTGGCTGTTAAATAATTGCAAAAGCGAACACAACGTGCCATTGGGACACAGGAGTGATGGGAGTGATAAAGGGCCATTGGAACACAGGAGTGATGGGAGTGATAAAGGGCCATTGGAACACAGGAGTGATGGGAGTGATAGAGGGCCATTGGAACACAGGAGTGATGGGAGTGATAGAGGGCCATCGGAAGACAGGAGTGATGGGAGTGATAAAGGGCCATCGGAACACAGGAGTGATGGGAGTGATAAAGGGCCATTGGAACACAGGAGTGATGGGAGTGATAAAGGGCCATTGGAACACAGGCGTGATGGGAGTGGTAAAGGGCCATTGGAACACAGGAGTGATGGGAGTGATAAAGGCCATTGGAACACAGGAGTGATGGGAGTGGTAAAGGGCCATTGGAACACAGGACTGATGGGAGTGATAAAGGGCCGTTGGAACACAGGAGTGATGGGAGTGATAAAGGCCATTAGAACACAGGCGTGATGGGAGTGATAAAGGGCCATTGGAACACAGGAGTGATGGGAGTGATAAAGGGCCGTTGGAACACAGGAGTGATGGGAGTGATAAAGGGCCATTGGAACACAGGAGTGATGGGAGTGATAAAGAGCCATTGGAACACAGGAGTGATGGGAGTGATAAAGGGCCTCTGTACACCTAGGAAGATACAGGTGTCTGCGCTGGATTTCTGACCCCAAACTTTTGAATGGTTGCATTAGTGTATAATATATACTGTGCTTGCGTGTGTGTATTATATATATATATATATATATATATATATATATATATTGTATATACTGAGCGAGCGTGTGTGTATGATATATATGTACTTGTATAGTAGTGGGAGCAGCTGCCATAACTTCCTTATTCCAGGATTTACATGATTATTATATTTTTTAATTATTTTTTTTCCTCCTTTTGCCAAGTTACTACCCCCGTTAGAAGCCGTTCAGGCTGGGGTGGGGGTGGAGGACATACGATTAATTCATACGCGTACCTGGGAACTTCTTCGCTCCGGCTACCCAGAGCCTTCCCTTGCGGGACGCTGCCAGGGCTGCTCGCCGATGTCGGTGGGAATTCCGGCTGATGCCGGTGGGAAACACTCCCATTTAAAGGGAAAATGGGCGGGGAGCGGGGCATGTAAAGACCCCGCTCCCGCGACCTGGGGGATTTGAGTCGGAAACCGGAGATCTCCGGGTTTTTTCCCAGGTATGTCGATATGCTATTTCTGTTAATCTTCTTGTCCTGGTGCGGCCGGTGACATTAAACTGTCCCTTTGGTGTGTAATTTAAAGCGTGGCAGGTTAACGTTCCGCCTGTACGTTGTGCGAGCCGTGTTGTTGGCTATCTTGTAATATATACTATCGTTTTGGTCATTGGTGGAGTTCCGTGTCTCGTCTGCGTTTCGGAGCGGTGAGAACGATCAGAAGGAGGTTAACGTTCGATATTCTGTGTGTTCTGTGCTGGCGCTCGCACCTCGGTCACCGTCTAGAAGCCCGAGAACGATAGCTTGTTGTTACAGCTCTCCTAATGTCGACTCCAACCACTTTCATGCCGAATCGTTCTTTCAGGGCCGTCCGGTTACTTAGTAGCTCGTCGGAGGAGGGAGCGCCCGCCGCCGGCCATGAGAATCATCAATGACTTCAAGAGAAACGAGTAACGTAGAACCTGACAGCAGATCAGACGCATTCGGCCATCTGGTCAGGCTTTCCTCACTGACCAGAGACTTAAACGGGTTCAATCCCCTTACATTGGGGGAAAAATGGACAATTTGAATCCACTCGCTGTGTTAGCCTCTGCTACTTCTGCTGGGAGGCTGTTCCGTTTATCTACTACCCTCTGACTACGCATTTATTCAGTCGTAACACATCACTGCAACTAAAAATAAATACCAAGAGCCGATTCTCCGCAGATGTTTTCTGGCGATGGTTACACGGTTTCTTCCCGAGTGCACGCTCAGGATTAACCCTTCTATGATCTGTTCATGCCAACCAAGGGAAGGGAGACGCACTGAGCGAGCCTGTCCCCTTTAACTAAGGGACTAGATGGGAGCACTTTCTGCGCATGTGCATTGGGGCCGAAACAGCCGCATTCTCCGAGCCAAGCATATCTTGTACATGGAGTACAAGTCTCCTGCCCGGCAAATAGTTGGGTGGTGGAAAGGGGCAAAAACATATAGGTGGGGGTTCTGTGCCCCCCCATGCATTAAGAAAGGGGGGGGCACCACGAGAATTTAAAGGGACCACACAGTTATTATAGGGAGCGTCCCTTTAACACGCTAGTGAGTGCAGGTAATAATGTTCTGTGGAACAGCAAGTAGACCCAAATAAATATTCTGTTATAAACCTTATAAAGAGCGCTTACAGACTCTTTACAGATATTTGTGGTTGAAAAATGTGAAATACAATGGAAACGGGAAATAATGTTAGCGAAGATTTGCTATTTCTGGCACCTTCTGCCCTCCCCGCTTCCCTAAGATCGAATAGCTTATTATTATTAAACCAAATAACACCAAACCAATTATTACGATGAAAGCTTCGCGAGTGACGGACCCCCTGGAAGTGGTTGAATTATAATGTTTCAACTCATCTGCGAACTTCCGATCTAGTAAATAAACCCACGAGCCTTTCTACAAGTCTAAACGGGTTAGCGGGTTTCCTTTTTAGATGAGATGGGTTCCAGCGTACGAATGCTTATTCATTATTCAAGTCGGAAGATCATTGTATGAGTGAATGAATGAATGGCTTAGTAGTTGTAATGAATGGTCAGGTTCAAGCAGAAAACTGTTTTTTCTTTAGAAAACCTTTACTTATTCTGCTAGGGTTCTAGTTCTACGATATTGTCATACCACTTGTGGTAGATAATAGACTGACTCGGTCTTAATCACCCAGCTCATCACTGGCTAATGTAATGTAATCTAATGTAACAGACTTCATTAGCATTGCCGTAAAGCATCTGCTGAGTGTGGTGCGCTGGATTTTATGCAGAAGAATAATTTTTATGGATCTTCTCATAATTTTATGCACTGTAGTTGTTACATTTCCAAAAACCACCCCCCCCCCAAAAAAAATTATTTTCCAAATATTTAATATTCATTTGAAAATGCCTTTGCTTGGGTTAATTTGGCACCCGGCACAGATCAGATTAACGCCGGCGGTCCTGGGAAACAGGATGTTTTTATTTATTTATTCTTTTTTTTGTTTGTTTTTAACTTGATTTCCAAGTTTTTGAAGGCCAAGTCTTGCTTTAGTAAGTTTTGTTTCTCCGTCTCTTTAACTCGCGCACGGCTGTCTGTTGAAGCTACGATTGCGTGTCCGTCACAGCTGTCATAAATCCTATGAATATTCAATGAGGTTTCTAATGTATTATCATCACGGAAGAGCTCGCAGCGCATTCTTATTAAATATGTTGTCATTTCAATTGCTAAATGCGTAGTTTTTGCCTGGGAACTGACCGACGGTAATTTGAAAATGGCAGGAGGATTAATTGCGCCCGAGCGTCGCCGTCTACGCCGGCTAGAATTAAACAAGGTAATGTTCCGATTATAAAGTCCTGCCCCAAATTGCCCCTTGGAGGGGAACGCGTGATAATCGTTCCGGTTCTCTACGTTACCTTTATTTTGTTTCTTTTTCATTGTACGCTGTGTTTTGAATTAGTATTCTCTGGTAAACCATTTATTTTTTTACATTTTATTCTGTGTTTTTAGTTGTTATTAGTAATGATCATACGAGCGGCCTCATTCATTCACCTATCATATGCATGCTGTTTTTTTTCTTTTCTGATTTTTTTTTTTTTTTTTTTTTTTTTATCAATAGGAGGTTATTTGAGCTCTACAATTATGTAAGGGAGGGGGCTGGAAACTCAGTAATAGAATCAATGTGATATATTTATATATATATATATATATATTTTTTTTTATATATATATATATATATATACTGGTGTGTGTATGTATGTATATAGATATATATGTATATATATATATATGTATATATATATATGTATGTATATATATATATATATATATTATAGTTTAATAAGTCATATAAGAATAAATACAGCTGCTTTTTGTGCCGTTTTGGAAGATGTCATGATTTTATTTTTTTCCTTTTTGTAAAAATGATGTCATGATGCATTTCTTTCTTGAAATGTTTCTATAGCCATCTTATCTGCAGAGAGGCAGGTTGAGAGGATTTCCAAACGGTGGCCTTCAGAGACGCCGTTAACGGCCGCGTGCAATGATTCAAACTGGCCACGGCGGACTTGCCAAGAGAAGTCAGATGCGAAAATGATAAACTCCTCTTTTCTTTCTACCTATAAATCTTTCTGGACGGCTTGGCTTCCTTACTCACCTTCCTAAATACGATAGTTCACTTGACAAAAACGTCATTTGGATGACCCCGTCGCATTCTGCATTTTATCCGTGAACGAGTCATTAGGCATGTGTCTTCTAAACCATAATTAAGTATTTAGAACGCTGGAGCTGCCAGAAAGTGAAGGTTATTTGGACTACCTTATTGTCCTCATGTTTGCCGCAGTTTTATCCACCGATACATTCCCAGTTTCTTTTCTTCTTTTTTTCTGAAATTTTTACCCTTTGTATGTCTGAAAAATGGAGACCAAGGTGTTGGTTTGTCCTTTGCGTGAGGAACCATTCCAAAATTGTTGACCAATATAATTAAGTACCCCTGGAGACGTGAGATAATCTGCTGGTTATTGGCAGATGTATACGTTCACCAGCGTCCGATGAGTTTCCCCCCCATTCCTTTAAGGTTTCTGTAGACAAATGCATCGTGGGAATTCTTTTTCCTCCTGTTACACAAAGGGTTAATCTTACCAGAAATCCCGATGGCCGGATTATGCCCAGAGCATCAACGTTTTACTAAATTGTCATAATCTCTTGGCCAGACACTTAATCCTAAATACGCACCTGTCGTAGACTGTTGGGTCGATGTTTCTGTAGGTAGTCCTGTCCGTTTATTTTATGGTGGAAGGTTCTTTTAACGTTCTGTGTAGACGGTGTGTACAAGCTTTTCTTCATCCTGATTTGGAACGGTAGAATTTAATGGTTTTTGGGGTTTTTTTTAAGCAGAAAATGGGTTTCTAGGGGGTCATCAGACTATAAACAATGACTTCGAGATTGCAAGTAGTTTATTGCTAATCAGCAGCGTAAATCCTCTATAATGCCTCCTATTCCTCACGGACTAGATATATTTCGCAGGGAACGCACCAGAATTCAACAGACCTGACCTCTTAACTGCTATTTAATTGGACGCTTCTTGACTGCCTGAGGGTAACTTATCATCAGATAAGAGACACTGTGGTTGCCCTGACAGTAGCGCAGTTTATTCTAACAAGAACGTTTCAACCTGACGAGTGTTTTGGAGGAACATTCCGCACGGATAAATCATCTCTGTTCTTGATGCTTATTGGGGCTGCCGTATGAAATCTTTAGAACTATGGGAGAGATTGTCCATGTGATGTTGGCCATGCCACTGATGACTCTCTGATGAGTCCTTTATATCCTCAGTCAGAACTTAGGTTACCTGTTTTTATGTTTTTATTTTGCTTTCTAAGCCTTTTCGCGTAATCTTGAAGAATGGCAGAGCAAAAAAGGGCCTGTAAGGGTTCAAGTTGGGAACACTAGGCGGGGAGAGGGTATTCACCAACGACACGGTACAGCAAGGGATAAGGCAGAGATCGTAGTCAAAAAACAGTCAAAAAGGGTCAAGGCAGGCAGCAGACAAATGGAGAGTAATGGACAAGCCACGGTCAGGACAATAGAGGAGCAAGAGAAACCAGTCAAGGCGTTGTGAACGGCACTCTTGACCTCATTCCTCAGCGTCTCAGCGTAATGGGTTAAGTGAGGTTTGACTGAGACAGTCCAAAAGGCAGATTTTCATTTTTTTTTAACTGTTTTGTGGTAGATTTACTTTGATGTTTAGGGTCATCGTCCTGCTGCGTTACACAACTCCTACTGAGCTTCAGCTGGTGGACAGCCATCCTGACATTATCCTGTATGATATCTTGATAAACTAGGAAGTCATTGTGCCCTCGATGATGGCAAGCTGTCCAGTCCCTGGGGCAGAAAAAGAAGCCCCAAACCATGATCCTCCCTTCACAGTACTCCATTGTTGGGATGATGTTTCCATGTGGTTACGTGGTGACCTTTTTATGCCATACGTAGTGGTGCGTGTTCTTCCCAAACAATTCAAACTTAGTTACATCAGTCCACGCAGCATTTTCCAAGTAGTGTTGTGGAGTGTCAAGGTGCTCTTTATCAAACTTTAGGTCGAACAGCGATGTTAAATAGGAGAGCAGGGGCTTTCTCCGTGGTGTCCTACAATGGACTCTATGGCTGTTCAATGATTTGCATATCGACATATGTTAAGGGGTTTCCATTATTCCTTCAAGCTTTTAAACGTTACTCTAGGGTTCTTTTTTACTTCATTGAGCGTTCTGCTTTGTGCCTTTGGAGTCATCTTGTTTGGCTGCCCACTTCTAGGTAGAGTAGCCACAGTGCTAAATTGTCTCCATTTATAAACAGTATGTCCAACTGTGCACTGATGAACATGTAATCTCTTCGTAACCCTTTTCAGATTTATGCAAATCAACAACTCTTGATTGTAGGTCTTCAGAGAATTCTTTTTTGTGAGGCATGGTTCACGGCAGCAGATACATAATTGATTGGACTCCAGGTTTGCTAACTCCTGACTCCAATTAGCTTTTGTTGAAGTGATTAGTCTAGGAGTTCACATAATAACTCACACTGCGAATGTTTGACTGATGTATTCAATAAGAGTACAATAATTTTCTGTGTTATTCGTTAAAAACAGATTGTGTTCATTATTTTAACTTAAATGAAGATAATATTGTAAGACAAAATTATATA